>NW_009624085.1:0-30438 GCF_000690535.1 Cariama cristata | reverse complement strand
CTGCCGATTTACCCGCCGCGGGGTAAACACGGCGGGAACTCCATAAAGTTTCAGACTCCGCTGTATTAGATGCAGCCGACGGGTAGGGGAAGATTGCTTTCTTTCCCCCTCTTTTTTTTTTCTTTGTTTTCTTTTCCTTCTTTTGCACTTTTTCCTTTTTTTCTCTTTTTTTCCGCCTCTTTTTTATTTTTTTGTCCCGTGTCCCCCCCGCCCCCCCAAGACTGGCGTTGCTGATCAGCCTTTTGATGGAAGGCAAAGCCACAACCACACGGGGGAGGAGCTGAATTGAAATCAGAGAGAGAGAGGGAGAGGGAGAGGAGCAAATCCTGGCTGGTGATTTCTCCAGGCTGCCTCTGTGGAAGTCACAGCCCGCTCCTCTCCCGCTCGCTCTCTCTCTGCTCGCTCTCACTTCGCCGCTTCTGCATCACACCCCGCGTGTGTTTCGGGAGTGGTTGGTTACTCACTCCCCCTCTCTCTCTCACACACGCACACCACACACACGCACTCCAAGAAAGACTTACCCCAACTTTTAAACTCAAATCATCCCATCCCTTCTTCCCCTGTACTTCCTATCAGCTCAAACCCTGAAAACCTGCTCCCCAGCAGACTAAAAACACCGCACATGGACTGGAAGCAAACGTGCAAAGTGAAGGAGCAATGCATACATATATGTGTGTATAGTGTTCCCAGAAGAAATGTTTTAATTCGGTTAAGTGGCCTTGAATGTCTGAGCAGGCTTTGAAGTGTCCCTTTCTTTCTCTCCCACTGTGACTGATGGAAATGCACTGGAGTTGCTGGGAATAGGCACCTGTGCTTGATTTCACAGAGGGAATGTTGCATTTCTACCCCTCCGTTCCCTCCTCCGCCTTTGCTTCGCTGTACCATCATTTACAGTAGCTGCTGATGTTTAGATAAATCACTCAGGCATGGCAGAGATGTGCTCACATAAATGCTGATGGAGACAGGGACAAGCTTTTGGAAATGAAATGACAGCAGTTGGTGGTGGGAGAGGGGGAGAGAGAGATTCCCCACCACTGGTTTATCAGCAGAAAAAAAACCTTTCTGCTCTAGCTGTCTCTCACGTTTTCAGGACCAGCAATTTTTCCCCTGGGAGCTGTGCTCCTCTCCCACTAGATCTCTTCCCCAGGGAGCAGTCACTAGAGGTGGCCACAGGAGACCACCAAACCCTAATTGCAGAGGTTGGTGTCTGCTGGCCACGGGAGCGGCTGGTCCCTTACCGCAGGCGGCACCACTGGTCACTGCCCTTGCAGCAGGATAGGGGCCCGAGCTTTAACAGGCACTTGCAAATGCCCGTGTGCTTTAAGACTGGAGTGAATTAAAGGCTCTTCCACTGGAATTTTATTCCATCTCCATCTGCCTGCTCTCACTCATTCCCATTTGATTTCCAGGACAGTTTATTTTTTTAATTAATGTTTTTAATGTTTCCTTCCTGACATAGGAAACTTTATTGTATTTTTTGGCAGGGCATTTCAGAAAGAGATTTACAGATTTGTTTCACATTCTTCTAGAGGTTTCATTCGAATGCTCACTGGTGACACGTCTTAGGATATTAGCACAAGACCATAGGTGAAGGGAGACTCATAGTAAGTGAGACAGGGCATAACTTCGTGCTGCTTACAACAATGATGGATTGTCTGCAATGTAACTGCCAGACATCAGCTAAATCCACTGTAAACCAATTAACTGCATATATGTTTCCGTATCTCCCAGCTAAATGGTTACTGATAGTTACAGCCTGTCAGTAATAATAATTAACACTTTGCACTTGACTCCTTTCCTTTACTAAGCCCAAGGCACAAAGGCCAGTGAATTTTACTCTTGTTGTATAAATGGGGGAAACTGAGTCACAGTGTGATGAGCAAAGCAGCAAGGTTTGGAGATGGAGCTACCTCATTGACAACCCAATGCTTTGTCTTCTATGCAATAGATTAGCCAGGTGGATCTATCCCAAAAGATGCACTAAAGAGTGACACCTTCCTAGGACAAGTCTCTAAAAGAGGCTTTAATCTAAAGGGGTGAAATTCAAAGAGATGAGTGAGTGAAACAGAAACAGAACTTGGAAGAAGGAAATTAATAAGAGGTCAGAGGAAATTTCCCCTGGGATTGTAATAGAGATTTGCATGCCAATGAGTGGCTAAGGCTAATGAGAGAAACAATCTAGCTGTCTCATTTAGGCAGATGATTATCTCTGGATTGTGATGAGTTACCAGTGCACGATACAAATATGCCTGGTAGAGCACACCTTATACACTCTTAGTATACTACACCTACAGAGCTCTTCAGCAAATGCATACAAGAGTCAGTAATGGACAGAAAATACTGGATCCGACCTGAGGACCAGAGCCACTTTTTCCAGCATAACCCTTGTTGTGAGCGAATATAAGAGACATACAATACGAGCCTTTCTCTGATCCCTATGTCCAGGAATCATCAGTCTAGGAGATTTCAGCAGCAGAAACTGCCCCTGATCCCTTATGTTTAATAGCTACGGATGGACCATCTTCCCTGAATTTGCCTAATGCTTATTTATACTCTTGGTGTCTGAGGCATGCTGTGGTAGTCAATTTTACAATCTGACTGTGTGTGCTTTTGAGTACTCATGGTCTGCACTCATCTGAGAGAGACTTTTTAAATCGCCATAATCTAATCTTGTTGCCAGCCGTCTTTCTGCCACAGATGATGTGATGATTGAGCCATCAGAGACAAGAAGCCAGGGTCTTTGGAACAGAAGAATAATCCCCTGTCTCGTGATGTAAGGGATAGCTGTCTGAGTTGGGACCTACAGCAAACCCCTATGCTGTCATTGGAGAGGGGTTGAGTACATATACTCTGCCAAAAAGAAGCACTGGTATGTAGTGACTGAGTTCCATGGCCATGCTCACCAGAAAGGAAAGGCTGCACTCATGGATATCCTGACCTGAGGTTATACCTGATCCAACGTTTCGATAGCATAGACTACATCACATGTCCAACTCCAGCCTCTGGTGAGAACGTGTTTTCCATCAGAGCTGCTACACTATCTGATCAGGAGACTGCTCTTCTGTTTCACACAGCCAACTTTGTCTTGAGGGAGGTGAGAGAAGCCCTGGGAGCCGTGGAACAGGAGACAATCATTTGCACCATAAAACATGATGCTATGAGAGCAAATGAATAATGCAGGTCTCGGCTGGCGTCTTCAGCCTGTGCCTTTGTCAGGATAAGCAGTGGCAAGAGGTGTTCCTCTTTGCCAGGGAGGAACTACAAAGGCAGAGATCTGCTCAGACATGAGAGGGTTTGAGGAGGTTCTCACTTTCGGGGTCAGGAAGCACAAGCAGGAATCTAGTGAAGGCAGTAGATACTAGTCCTGGGTAGCTGTTGCAGTGGAGCAAGTGTGTTCCTAAGGATTTATATAGCCTTGAGAAGAGAAGCAGGAACAGAATGAAAAGTGGGTGAGTACAGAGATCTTCACTTGGGACTGGTCAGGTTCAGAGACAGGTGGGAGTATGGGCTTGGTCAAGGACATAAATCCTTACAACAATGATTGCAATAATCTACCATCTGCAGGAATCCTTTCCTCCAGAGTGTTTCACGCTCACAATCAGAGACTACTTGTGAAAATGTGGTCCTGAGATACTTGTGGCTCCACAGGATTCCTGTCTTCTGAAACATGCTAGACAAGGTACCCTGCATGACAGAAGCACCTCAGGGACTATGCCAACATTGCCTGCACTTTGATGGAGTAGAAAGCGAGAAAGAGGAATGAAAGAGGATGGAGACAAAGAAACAGAATTGGGTAGGCTTAACCAGCTGAGTTTTCAATATAGAGCAAGGGCATAACGTAGCCTGGTCTGCCTTGTACTCCAATGTCTTTTAGGCTCAGCAGTATTTTTTTTTTTCCCTAGTAAATATTTGTATAATCAGGATTTTGTGAATCTACACTCATTTCAAATCATCAGTTTTCTCTGTAAAGACTGCATAATGAAGGGAGCCCAAGAAGAACACTGCTCCATTGATTCCTATCAAGCCACGGTGAGTGATGGATACTGTAGTTCAACTTTACACATAATTCCTCCAAAAGGAATCTCTGTTTGAAAAAAAATAATTACAAATCAGGATACAACAGGGCTTGTTGCAGTTTTCCTTAGGAAAAAAACAAGATGGCTCTCAACTGTAAATATCACAGAGATCTTTTTTTTTTCTAAATAGGTTCTGCATGCTTCATTCTTTAAATAAAACAGAGACTAATTATATACATCAATACAACTGTTTCTAAGTGCCTCTTATTTCACTGAACAAATGGAAATTATTTACCTATGTGGCTTGTTTTGTAGCAATATTTAGATAAATGTTACATAGGTATTATCAGAAGTAAATCCTAGGTCCTCACAGGGAGGCAATGCATTCGGCACACAAAAATTATTTGAAAAAAATCTGGAACTGAAATAAAATCTGTATCTTCTTTCCTTTGAATTTATTTTCCCTCCCTCATATTATTTTTGGAAAGGTGGTTGAACTATTTTTTTTTAACATTAGTAATTCCTCTAAATTAATTAACATGAAAGCTCTCCTTTGTAATTCCAGACAATCAAGCCCAAAATCAGTGCCATCCCAAAATTAAGCTGCTGCAGCTTTTAACAGGGACTCCCATTCATCTGCAAATGTGATGTGATTTTGCTTTAGTTGCCATAAATATTAACAGCAAGGGCTTTTTGTTCTTTTACTCCCTCTTGCTGCAGCCTGTTGCAAAGACTGAGGTTTAAAGTAATCTCAAAAAAAGTGCAAGACTTTGCCACTTTGTAATTTAAAGAGGCATTTTGCTTTGCTAAATCCTCAGATGGCGATTTCAGATAGCAATTTGTCTGGCAAGGAGAGCTGGGTGGCGAGCAGATTTGATCAGTGTGATTGCCTCTAAGTACAAGAAGGTACTCAGCACCCATACCTGGTGCCAATTTTCCTTAAAGCACTGTTTATACTGAAATATCTAGTGATGCTTATCAGCCCGCAGCGCTCTCTGGGGACAATAAGAGTTGTCTTGATCTTTCTCCTGTGGAAAATCTCTCACTTAGGCTCCTCTGTTTCACTTCCACTTCTGGATCCAAAGGGTTTTCACACCATCCCATCGCAGACCGCAAACCTCATACCCATGGCACAGACTCTGCATTTTACTCTTTGGGTCCAGACCTCCTTCCTGCATTTACAGCTGCAGAGACTTCCTGGGCCAGCTTTGCACAATGATTTCAGTGATAAACCAACAGTGGATTTGCCATGGGAGGAAGGGAGTATGTGACCCCCCCCAAATAAACTTGTGCTCCCAGTCATGTGCTGAAGCAATACTCATGTGGCTGCACAACTACCACGTCCACGCTGATGTTGAATCCAGCCCTCTTCGCCACTATGCCTATAGATCCTGGGATTTAATCCCATTTCTTCTCCAGTGACATCTGCTCCTCTGTGCTGGCCTTGCATTTCACTGGTCCAGCAATCCTCTCCCCTTGGGATGTGGAGACATCAACCCATTGCCATCCTGTGTTCCTGAGTGCTGCTCCCCTATCAAGGGATGTGGAGACATCAACCCATTGCCATCTTGCGTTCCTGAGTGCTGCTCCCCTATCAGGGATTACCATGGGACTTAGGAGCCAAAAACACTCCAGGTCACAGAAGACAGCTGATGAGAAAATCTTCGGCTTGAAATTCCCAGCTGACATTCTCTGTTGATCAGCTTTTGCAGCCTAAGAAACCTGGAAAGCTGCCCTGAAAAGCTGGTCTTAGATTCTGCTGGGTTTCGTAGTTTAGTTGAGTGTAAAGTAGAATTGCATGGACTGCACTTCTATCAGGACTGCACATACTCAGCTAGTGCTCTGAGCTTGCAGCTAAGGAAAAAATTGAGCTGGAGCTCAGAGCTAGAATGAGCTTTATTATAACAGGTTTTATACTAGTAAACATTGGCGGAAGGAGGAAACCTGAGGTGTATCTCGTAGTCAAGTCATTCACCACCACCAATATGAATGATAACCGCAGGGATGACCCAGTAACTGTCACATTTCATCCTGACTGTTTTAAAGCAACCCCATAATATCCAGAAGGTTTTTGTCATCAATAACTGAAACGCATGCTATGGACATTTCCAACCACATGAAAGGCAAGAGTGTAACCAGGAAAAATAAAAATGGCTTCAGCAAAAGCAAATAATGCTTGATCAACCTGATTGACTTCTCTTACTAAATAGCTGATTATTGTAACACCAGCTCCCATAGCAGTCTCATTGCAAACTGAGGAACTATGGGCAGGCCAAAGCAATTGCCAGATGTTTGAAAGTTGGCTGGACTGCTAGTCTCAAAGGTTGAGGATCAACTGACTGGAAAAGGTCTGAGGATTGCACTGGGGTACCTCTTTGTGAATAAGGCAAATTGCATATTCATCTGCCTTTGGCAAAGCAGGAGATTGGGAGAAATTATAGTCTCCTTCTTAGCACTTGAGAGGTTCCACATGGAGTACTGTTTCTGGTGTGGGCCCGCATCTCAAGAGGGACATGGAGAAACTGAGGAAGGTTACCATGTGGAGGGCTACCAAGATGGTGAGCACACAACCTAGAAGGAGACAGTTAAGAGCTGAGCTTGTTTAGCCTCGAGAAGAGGAGGCTAAGGGGCAATCAAATATCAGCCTACAACTACTTGAGAGTGAGTTACAAAGGTGAAAAAGCCAAACATAAAATTCGTGTTTAAAATGCTCAGACTGAAAATTAGGAAAAGCTCACCCAGGAAGACAGTGCCACGCCAGGACAGGTCTTTAGATTGTAGAATCTCCCTCAGGAAGACAAAGCTATGACAAACCTGATGTAGTAATGATGGTAACCTTCAAGTGGGAGGCTGGTCTCTCACAACCAACATTTCTTCCAATATTTGAATCCATGAGAGGTAAAAAGCTCAAGAAGAAAACATGTCTACAGCTAAAGGCAGGAGTTAATCCCATCTCGCCCCAAGATAAAGCCAGTAACCTGTTCCAGTGATGAATGATTCCCAGGTTCAGCATGAGCTTAGATACCATCTTACAGTGAAATTCAGATTACTACAGAGAACAGTTCAGTTCTCCTATCATTAGGTGCCTGTATGTCCAGCACTAGTTTAACACACCAGTGAGGCCTCTTATTAATTATAATTTCATCCTCTTGTGTTCCATCCCACCTCCCTTAAGTATTGTTACCAGGTATTGTTGCCAAACCTCTGCAGAGTCCTACAGGACTCCCAGCAGTTGTTTGAGAGTGGGGTAAACTGGAGTTCTAGGTCTAATGTAGTGCTACTACTAGTAGTGGCACCCATTGGCAAACAGTTAAGGACAGTTGAGCTATAACATCCTAGATTTGGCTGTACTCAAAAACTTGGGCTTTATCTTACTCCCTCTATTGTTTCCCCAGGCATGTGTCTGTTCTATACCTGGCTCTTAGCATGTTCCTTTCTCTTCTTTTCCTTGGGTGGAGACGCAAACCTTCCTTTCCTGACCGACAGAGGGTATTTGCAGCTATTCAAAATCAGTTGCAAATTGTTTAGCTGTGTCCATTGAGTCGTTTTCATTCCCTCATCTTCTAGGCTTTTCCAGTTCCTCAAGAGGATAGTGGCTGTGGGATGCCTCTGTTTGTCTTGCAATCTTGAAAATTTGCAATTTGAAGCCGACTGATGAAGTGCGGATAATAGTTTCCTGTGAACAATAAATATCATTCAAAGCATCTTCCATAGAGTCAGGGTACTTCAGTAACATAAATCTTCTTAAAAGCCTAACAGGCATAAAAATCATTTGTATTTTCTCCTTTTTTCAGAGATTACTGAACTTTAGTCATCACGGGGGAAGTTTGCTTGACATTCTATCAGCTCTAGGTTTATCTGTATCGACAAGACAGTAAAAATTCTTGTCTATCACTCTACTGCTGTCACCTTTGGCTTCTTCACTTGGTTGTGGAAGAGTTTAATGGAGGTAAGAGAATAATGATGAAGAGAAAAAGATTACAAACTTAATGGCCTGTGAATGCTGTTTATAGTTTGTCATCATTACAGATGGTGTTTTCTTACTTGTGCACCTTGCTTGATTTCTCTTAGCCAGAAGTGTTGACAAAGTAGAAGTTCCAGGTACAACTAAAGATAATATTTCTAGTAGAAGAAAGAGAAGACAGAGAAAAAAGATTATTCTCCTACCCTACCTTTTTACCGCAAGAAAAATAAAAATTATGGTAAAACAAGAACCCTTGAGGCTGATTGAAGATGTGAGCTTTCTCATTGACAGTATTTTATTTCAGAACTGAAAAAATGACCAGGGAAAAATTTCTGTGAGGCAACTCTCTCCTACTTCACTGGTGCATCATTTCTTAAGTTGTGGTCAGAAACCTTTTCTGGAGACAGCTGCATCACTCACAGATCAACCAGCAGAGTTTTTTATACACACACTCCCATGGTACAAAATTAGGAGAGATAGATCTGGCCATCAGTAAAAACTGGTTTTATTAGCCCAGCTCATTTCTGCCTAAAACAAGTTAGAGGATACTCACATTAATTTTTCTACTGGATGATAAGCAATGTGATACTTTCCAGCAGACATCCACATCTGAACATTACAATGCATAGTCAGAGACACCTTTCCCATTGGGCCAGCTGTTTGGAAGGTTAATGGTTTCATAGGATCTACCTGGCCAGAAATGAAGGCAGATGAAGAGAGGAAAATTTCCTCTGACCTTTTCTTCCTCCAGCCGCATTCTCAGATCTGTGGCCTGTCTACCACTTTGTAGTTTGGCAGGACAGAAAGACATACATCTTCAATGAGGGCAGAAGAAGTAGTCATGAGAGACAGCACGTCAGCGCCATGTTTGGTGAGAAACTCCAGTTTTCTGATTGAAGTATCAGAAGGAAGTGTTTGGAATGGGTGGTGGAAAATCAGGAGAAAATGCAAAGGAAATCTGTATTTCTGTGTTGTCAGTCTTTCCACTGTGAATCTTGTAGTGAATTATGAGCTCCTGATGTCATGGTTTTATATGAGGTTATCAACACTCTTCGTTCATTTTCTTTTTTTTTTTTTTCTTTAAAAGAAGAAGAAAAAAAGACTAGTCTTCCTAACTATAGAGAACAGTGTGAAGATAAGGCTCCTACTGGCTCAAAATCTAATCTGAAGTGCTTCAACACAAAATACAAAGCCAAAGCAGTCAAATTTAAATATTCCATTTGGGCACTTTGAAAATGAAAGTTTTTTTGTTTGTTTTTTTTTGTCTTTTTCATAAAAAAGATGTCCTGGAGTTAATTTTGCCTGCTTGAAGGTTTTTAAAAATATGTATATTTTAAATATATATACATAAAAGGAAGACAAAATACTGTTTTGCAAGCTGAACAAACTGTTGCATTCAGCTTGAAATGAATCTTTGATTTCTGAATCTCTTTTGTCTCTTTTTTAAAATTATTTTGGCCTGGGAATTTAAAAAAATCACTTATTCATATGGGTTTAATTACTTGAGATGTTTGCCAGAACACCTTGCAACATAAAAGAATTTTTCTATAAGTTTGGTGCCAGGTTCATTTCTTGCCCAGAGCTCTTAGCAGTTTATCTGGGACATCTGTGGGTGTAGCACCTGGAAGATTAAGCTATATAAAGCTTGTATACAGATATGTGCTTCTGGTAAACAGGACCCTGATAATGATAATTTATGTTACGGTTAAATTTCATATTATATATAAAGGGACTCTATAAAATCACTTCAAAATTAATTGAAATTATGTCAGTTCTCAATCAACAGCTTAAAAAGAAAGAAAAAAAAAAAGAAAGAAATCCCCTCATTTTCAGTCAAAAAACTTTCTTTTAGAAGAATCAGATTTATGGAATAAGGGTGATGGAAAAAACAGTAAGTCTGACTGTGTAATACATGTATACACACACAAAGGTCAATAAATAGCCCAAGCAGTGGAAGGAACTCATAAGGGATTCTTCTGCTGATTTCATTGCAAGCATTCCCTGAGATCCCATTTATTTTCAGGAGTGTTTGCATGTGGATGGCTCTGTGTGTTTAATGTCTATTCTCATACCAGGGAAGCATAGAGGAAAAACTCCATTTGGATGTATTTTCATGCAATTAATAATAATTCAGGGTTTGTGATTTTCTTATGCCAGAACTGTGCTTGCCAATGTTTGAAGCCCTCCAAATGCATATATTAGTCCAAGTCTGAATCACTCTGATTTTCTCCTCCATTTGTTCAAAAGATATTGAGTGCGCTTCACTTTTGTCTTTGTTCAATCCAAAGTAATTTTTAATACTTTTATCAGGACTCCTTGATGTCCTGCCTTAAAATGGCTTCAACTTTCCAGTCTGGCCAAGTCTCCGTATACATTTCAGTTCATTTATGTCTGATTGCAATCAGTGGGAGTCTTTTCATTGATTTCAATGGAATGTGGATCAGGTTAATTTGCAGCATAACTTATATACGCTTGCTGTCATAGAATAGCCACCTATCACAGCAGCAGTGTCCAGGGAACTAGAGAGAACAAGGAATAAATCCAGGATCTCAGGCCTTGCTTGGGAGGAACTTAAGCAAGTCCTGGTTTATTAGTGATGACTGCTCTAAGTAACACATCTCAAGCATCTGCCCTTTCACTGCAGTAACAGCTTCTTTTCTGATTCAGTCTCTCCCAGCAGTCAGCTCATTTTAATATTTAATATGATGCCTCTGTCTCCTGAAAGATTCCCATATCATGATTTCAAATTCTCATTGACACACTCTGGGCATTTTGCTGCCTTCAACATCTGCTGAAGGACTCTTTGAGGTGCAAACTCAACATCTTTTATACAGTTTGGTTCTTTCCACAGTTTCCAAAAGAGGCAAAAATAAATAAACAAGGCATGGGGCCTGGACTGTTTCCCTTTTTTGTTTTGGTTTGGTTTTTTTTTCTGCATAGGTGCATCTCTGCACAATCTTCTTTTGTCTTTGTTGCTGTTGTTTTTGCCAGACAACGTAATTATCTTGATTGGTGGGTGGCCAACAAAGTTTTAATTAGATCCGGGGGGATTTGAGCAGGACTATGTATTAAAAAAAAGGCAAAACAATGTTGCTAGAATTATTGTTTATGTTGTGAGGCATCTTCTGTCAAATACAACGTCGCCTCTTTGCATTTCCAGTTCTGTCCTCTCTTCTCCCGCCTTGCTCTTTCAGCTGGTTGACAGGGAATGGTGAACTGGCGTTAAATTCCATGCACTGGGGCAACACTGCCAAGCTGTTGCCACTTCAAAATGTCCAGCAGCTCAGCCCCTGCCAAACCGAGCCATTGATCCTCCAGCTCCTGCCAGTTCAAAGGAACGTAGGATGCATATCCAGTTTTGTGGAAGGGGTGACAAATGATTTGGGGTGTGCGATTGGCATGGACAGCAGTGAGCAACACTGAAGGCAGGGAAAGGACTGCACTGGGGAGTTCTTTCTGGCTGGTTATAGTTATTCATTTTTGACTGGAAAAGGGTTGTTTATATTTATTCAGTTATCTAAAAATATCCCGGTAATGAATTAACCTGAACAGGGGGAGGGGGGACAGAAAAACGCATATTGATTTTCTAAAAGAAGGCAGGAGTGCTGTTATTTTCCAATTAACATTCAGCATTAGAGAACAATCCAGCTGGAAAGAACCAGCTAAGCAATCCCAAGCTTTTTCCTTGCTGCATTTTTTATAGTGATATTTTTTCTCATTTAACTTCTTCAAAAAGACCCTAATAAAAACTTAGGCCATTTCTTGGCTAGTGGGGATTACCTTGTTGTGGACTTCACTGGGGTGACTATGAAATAACCGTGGTGAGGATCCAACAGTTCATGCTGAAGCAGAAGGCATGTTCATCTAATAAAGGCTGCCTCTGCTCCAGTGCTGGAGGAAAGCGTGAGAGGAAAACCATCTGAATGCAGTATTGGTGATAAGGCTGCTTCTCTATAAATCCCAGAGCAGGTCTGGGACTCTGGTGGGACTGGTGATGACCTGTAGTCTGATTCTGGCTGAGTCACTGTTTTCTTTCCACTTCTCCTTTTTATTCTGTCTGTCATAATGTCCATGCCTCTTCCTTCTTATGGCTTAGCATACCTGAGGTTCACCAAATTCAATAGCAAATGGGTGAAAATGATACCATCACATCCAGTCACTTTCAAGTCCCCCTTAGTGACCACTGACTGAATGGCTAAGTCTGAATGATGAGACCAGGAGTAGCCTTCAGCACAGATCCAACAGGAGCTCAGGGTCATACCGCCAGTGAGACCCAGCAAGCGTTAGATCCTGCAGCTTATGTTGCGTACCCAGAACAATGGACACTGATAACAGGAAAGCTGATGGAAAGCAGAGGAGTTACCACATTTCTGAGTAAATATGTGCACATACAGGTAAACATACATTCACATAAGTTGAGATTCTTATTTTTTTAACAGGTTTCTGAGGTTTTATCTGAGTTTTCAAGTCTTCTAAGCTTTCTGAATTTTTATTTTTCTCTCTTGCAAGCTGGCCTTTTCAAATTATTAACTTGTGCCAGGGTGAATTCTGCTGAGTTCAAGAAACAGCAGAGCTTGTCTGGCCAACAGCATCCACTGTATTTCCCCATAATTTGTCCCTTTCCTCCCAAATGCTCAGGGGAAGCTGACTGTAGAAAGTCCACATCGGGACTTTCCCCTGTGTATAAGTTATGGAAACAAGCTTCAAAACCGAATCCTCCTCTTGTCCATCCTGGACTTGGCAAAGCTTATGGAAAGCTACAAACACCCTTTACTACTGCACAAAGGTGGAAATTTTACCAGATATTTCGCAACAGTTTTGCATAAATTTCAATATACATGTTCTTATTTAGCAAATATTTATTTAGCTATCACTGCAGTTTTCCTTTAAGGGTCTAGCAAAGGCCCAGGGAGAGTGACAAAACCACCAGCTTTTGCGGAGAAATGATATGCCCTGCAGTCATACTGTGTATTTAGAGTCTGGAGACAAATTTTAGGGCCTGGATTTATTTATAGTGTTTAATAGATGCTTTGATAATTATGTGCATGGGAATGGAAAACAAATTCTCCAGATTAAAAACCATAAAGAAAGCTTGTTTGGATTAGCATGATCAACTGAAAGCATCCATTTGATTCTTGGTATATATATAATTTACTGCGCTGCAAAATAAACATACTCTACTGTTCCTCTGCTGAAGGCTCCAGCTGTAAATATTTCATTGCTTTAAAAATGTATTGCTATTAGATAGGTCTTTTAGTATTCAGCAGAATCAAGTTTTAAGTAATAAAATAAAATTGTTTCTATTTCCTGAAGGACCTTTTTTAAACATACAATTTCAGTTGGGTGAAAATTGCTCTGCCACCTGTTGGGTGCTGGCAGAATAGTCCCACAAGTAAGTGGAGTTTTTTATTAGCTTTGAAGGCATAAATCAATTCCTGCTCACACGAGTGCAGCTGTAATTACACCATGACCTGGTCTGTCTCTCCCTGTCCTGCTACTAGCTTACAGGTCATCGTTGCCTCTAAGGAAAACGGGTCTGCTCCCTCTATTATGCAAGGGAACGAAGACTAGATGAGGAAAGGAGGAGGTTCATCAGGCAAAAAGAAACAGCATCCGCTCAAGGAGAGGGAGGCAGAGCGCAAACTCCATCTGCTCATAGAATACCTGAAAATACACACAAGCAGCTGGGAAAAAAGAACTCATGACAAAGGTTGGGGGTTGTCATGGCATGAAAGTCCCATGGGACAGAAAGACAGGCAGTGGCCTAGTGACACCATCATTGTAGCTTTTCTTTGCACAACCAGGACACTTACTTGAGGTGATCTTCCTGCCTTTACTTGAAATGGCAAAAAACATGCTTTTGTGGAGGATTTCAGGACGGTTTCTTCCTGAATTTGAAAAAAAAAGAAAAAAGTATGGAATTCTTAAATGTTTTTCCGCTGTTGCAATTCTTTTCAGGGAAAAGGAAACATCTGAGGCTGTAGTGGAATGATTTGATAGTGTTGGGGTGGCTCTTTTTATTCAGCAATTGATAGATTTTGCTGTTCAAAAATCTGACATCCTAAGCACAGGATTAAATGTGGGTACATAGATACACGGGAAGATTTTTTTACTCTATGTGATGTACCAAAGCCACAAGTAATCACACATCTGGAAGGAAGTAATTTGCTGCCCATGTAGAACTATGGCACTGGGTGCACCGACTATTTCACTTCTCAAGAATAGCTCCCCACAAAACAAAGATTGTGCATGACATCGTGAAGCACCATTTTTTCCAATTTATTATTGTGGTTCTTGAAATCCTTAAGAATTCCCAAAGTGGGCATTGAACAAAGACCGCTGTGCCTTCCCATAAAAAGTTACAGTCAAAGTTATCCAAGTGTTAAGAGATATTGGCCTATACGCAGAGGAGTTGAAAGCTGTCCAACATTAAATCAGTGTAAATTTCACATCTGGGACAAAATTTCACCCCCAAAAGTTGCACATTTAAGCCTTCAGATTATACTGTTAATGTTAGTTGTTTTCAAAACACGGCAACAGATATCCCCTCTTCCTCCACTGAGCATTCAATCAGGCAAAAAACTGTGAAAGGCATTGCCTTACAGACTTGCAATGTCTCCCAAAACTTGTTTTCTTGTTCTAACAGTCCTGAACAACTGTTTTGGTCCTCAGCTATGTATTATCTTTGCCAATGAAATTCCTTATGTAGGAACAGCTGCATGGGTTGGAGTTTCTAAGGTTGACATGAGAGTACTTTGTGTCACTTGAAGAGCTATTGAAAACTCTCATGAAATACTGACATTTCAAGACAGTCATCTTTTGCAAAAAACTGAAATAACTTCAGTCAATTTTACGTCTCATCAAAAATCAAAACATAGATACTCTGACTGCTGCAGTTTTTATCACTATTTTCTCATTTCTAAACAGTATTATAGCTGTTTTGACAAATGTTGAGTTGTTGCAATAGTTTTTTTCTTATCAAAAATGTAATTTTATCAAAATGTATATTGAATCATATGAAAATTTTCATGCCTGTTGAAAATCACATACAATCTTCATGTGTACATTCTGAATCCTCATTTGGATTAATAATCTGAAAATGAGATAACTTTCCCTCAAATGTTCATGTATGCAAATTTGGCACAGGGTACCTGAGGTGAAATTATGAACTGAGAACTGATGACACATATAATATATGGTACAATTCATTCAAAAAATTAATATATTTATGGAGTATTAAGGTAGTCTGGAAGGGCTGTCAAGAGGACGCCTGCAGCTTTGTCTCCTATGACCGTATCAGGTAATTTATCACCATTTCAGCTACATCCTGTTCACAGCAACACTGCTTGAAAGTGCTAACATAGATTTCTCGAAAGACTGTCAAACTGACTTCTCGGATTCCTCAACTACTCTCTCAAGAGGTGATGGTACATCACATTGGAAAAATACGATGAACAGAAAGACATTATTGCTCTGACTACATTCAAGTCCATGTCCAGCTCGCACTCCACCACTTCTCTTCCAGGTTCAGTTCAGAGGTGGTATTTATTACTTCCTTCTATTCTCTATTGTCCTGTAAACTTCCTCACAGCAAAAAAGTTTGAGGATGTATCTTGAGGAAAGGAGTGACTTCACGAGCTAGCTGAATGCTCAGCTTGTTACCCTGCGGTACTACAGCTAGATTATGTATCCCACATAATCACTACAGCAGTCTGGTGAGCCCATCTGTGTCAACAGCACTGTAGCTCTGATCTTCAGCTTAGATAGGTCAAGGCTGACTCCCGTGGGGCCACCCCAATTTTCCCTGGGGACATGGTCTCATGAATGTCATCTAAGAGTTTAGCTCTGTAACTGCAAAAAACACACTTGGCCTTGGCTCAGCCTAGCACTGAACAATGCCTCACTCTAAGTATCTACTCCAGTGAAGGAATGGTCTCAAGAAAGACCATGATGTTGGCAAGCCCTGCTCTCCCATCCTGGCTTCTGCCTTGGGGCTGTTTCCTGTGGACTGAGGAGGAAGACAGACTGCTTCCAAGCAACATGTAAAAATCATCTTAGGCTGTACATGGGGCAGGGTAAACTGATTAAGTCCTCATGCTTCAAAGAATAATCTCTAATCACGCCTAAAATCCCGGTGGTTCCTGTCTTGACTCCAGTAATCTTTACAATTAACATAATGAGTCAGTGTCACCTGGGATCACATGCCTCAAAGCAGCAAGAAGCAGATGCCAAGGAAGGAATATAAGCCTTGGACAGTCATGAAGTAATACTTCTTCAGAATACTCTCCAATCTCCAGCAGTTTGCAGCTCAAGGACTTCCCAAACATATATGGTTCACATATGTGCAGTAATTCAGTGGATTTCCCTTCATGAACTTGTTCAGTCTCTGCCTGATTCTGTGCACACTCTACATATCCCAAATGTCCTGCAGCATGAAATTTCATAGCTACACCCTGTATGAAGCATTACCTCTTTTGGTTTCTCTTGAATATGCCAATTGTTGACTATTCATTTATCAGAGAAGAAACAAAGCAAGTAATCCAACTTTTTCGCACTAGTCAGGAGCAAGAACATTTCTCTACTTAAAAGTTATGCACGTCTACTAGAATCTAGCCAAACACTGCATAAACAGGACATAAAACTAATCCGCATTTCATACACTTCCAGGTGAAAGTTTAGAAAATTGGAAGCATTTTTTTTAAACTCCAAATCATCTCAATTTCAAGGGCATTTATACCCTGACTTTCCACACAACACTCAGCTAAAGCATGCCTCATTAGCTCACATGCAAGCCTTCATGCCTCCATAACCCAAATTTCTTTTCTCACCTTCCTCAGATGGTATTTTTTCCCTCACTGCTGAAGCTTAAATTGATTTACTGCCCCCAAACACAATTCACCTGCTCTGTGGTTTCATGGCCCTTTTAAACTCTCCTCAATCGCAATGGATATGGAAGCGCTGTTCGGGTCCTCGCATTTAACATCATTTGATTCTTCTCTCCCTGTCCTCCATCTCCCTAACTTCCCCTTATTTGTATTCTCATCAGTGTCACATTAAATGCCATGGAACACGCTTTTAGGGTAATAACAGGCCTGAAGTTTATGAAATAAAAGATTGATATCAGCTTCATAAAACTCAGGAGAAGCAATATCTTTTCTGCATCTTGCCAACCTTTAACTGCAGCTACCTTTATACATTACGGAGCGAGAAAAGAGTTGAAAAAAAAGAGAAAAAAGGAGATATCTCCAATCAGCAGTGGGATTTTGGAACCTGGTGTGCTGTTAATTTCTTTATCGCTTTAACAGTAAGGAAGTTGTGCTTGGTTCTTTGTGTATTTCAGTGGTGTGTTTCAAGGGCTTGGCAATCTTTTTGCTTAAATGTCACTAGATTCTGAAATGTTCAGGCTTTGTAACCAGTGGTTTGTAGCTGTCGCACACCAAAAGGGCAACTGATGAAGAAACTGTCTATTGTTGTAGATAAACAGAATGTATGCCAGTTATCAGGATGGAATGAGAAATGGGGCGGTGAAATCAGGCTGGAGTTTTACACCGATGCCCAAGTTGGTGGCATCTGGGTACCACTTGTGAAACCTGTGCCATCAGGCTGAATGATCTCTCTCACCTGTTTTATCAGCAAGTTGGTTCTTCTGAGTATGGATCTGAAGCTACATCTGGATTAGGGTCATACTCACAGTATGCATTAGAGGCTTTGCATACAGGACTTGATTTGGGACCCATCACTTGCTTCAGCTTCCACTCCATCAGATCTAACCCCTCCAGAGCAATACCTGTGTCAAACACAGCCTGCTGCAGCTGCAGGGGGTGAGGATGGACTGTAGATCTGACAAAGCCCAAGGGCTCTGGCATGGCGATCCTTTTTAGGGTTGTACACCAATTCAATAGCATGAAGCTTTTGAGTAAATCCTGCCTGCATTTATTCCAGGAGATACTGGAAAGGCAAAGAGAGGTAGTAGACAGCCAGATCACTCAGCCTTACAGTACCTGGGGACACTCTCTCATCAGGAAATTGCCCATATGTCTTAAAGCAGTGTCTCCCATATGCCTGTATCTCTCCAAATCAGTGCCATGTAGACTTTAGCAAAGTCTTTGCCAAAGATTTTCTCTTTCACTGGCCTGTTTTGCTATTCCCAATTCACAGCTTAACCTTTAGTTTGGCAGGTTGGAAGACTGACACAAGTACATTTAAAATGAGGAAAGCTGTTTCCTTTTTATTTTTCTTTCTCTTTTTGGGCAGTTGTTGCTTGTGTTTTTTACCCTTGATAATAGATCATAAATTTGACAAAAAAAGTAAAAGCCATTGCATTTCAGCTTTCTGCTTCGTGGCCTCTGAATATTGGATTTTCCCTCATTTTTTTTCTTATTTTTCAAATGCCACCAATTTAGCAAAACTTGCTGAAATGGACAGATGAGGGGTGGGAGAACCTGAAGAAGTAAGCTACCTTGCCAAAACCATCCCACTAATCCCACCAACTTGTCAGTGTTTGCCAGAAGCAATTGCAAAGCAACAAACAGGCTTTTTATGAAGGACAGCAATTTTATTTTTAAAATGGGCGAAATTAAACCAGCTCCACCCTCCCCAAGAATCAACAAGCAAATTGCTGTAACACAGCTATCCTAGCAGAGATATGATTCTTAGCTTAATAAACTCAGTGGGAGTTTCTGCACAGGCTTTTCTGTGAGCTCTGAAACAGGTCATATAGACATTTAACCCACAGCCCTCCACAGGGATATACCAATAGATGTTCCCATAAAAGTGATGCACAACATCCCAAGATGGAAAATAAGGAGATGATTTTGAAATATTGAGTTCAAACAATGTATTTGTCAATTTCTGTCTGCATCTTTCTCTCCTCCTCCCTTTTCAGATTTTTTCTGTCTAAGGGAAGGGTTTTCCAGATGTGAGCCCATCTCAGCTGGGTGGCTGGGGACTGACCATGCCAAAAGAGAAGGCAGCCAGCAGGGTTGCAATGTCAAAGAAATGGGCAGAGAATTAATAGATATCAAAGAGCTGTGTTACCATATAATCTCTGAATATAGTCACTGCGTACAGACCTTTCCCCACTAATGCCAACATCAAGCCCATCAAGGTGTATTCTTAGACACAGAGATGTAAAAATGAAGTAATTATCAAAAAAGTGCTTAATAAACCGATGTTATTAGTCCCCAAGGACTTTAGAGCATGATTGAAAAACCTTCACAAGCATCATAGCTTGCTCTGAAAGTATAATACAACCACAGCTCTTCAGCTAAGCATGCTTTAGATTGCAGAGTGAAAAGACATTGCAGAGCTGAGTTAACCATCAAAAGAAACTGAGTAATAGAGCCCGAACTGACTGATCAGCCATTAGGTTCAGAGCAGATCCTTCCTTTCCGAAAAATATTAAAGAATGAAGCATTTTTTTCAGGTGAGGGGAACTCTCTGGGCATGGCACAGGTTGACCCAACTGAAATGAAGTGTTTCTATAAATACCATGGGTTTGTTATAGGAAGTTTTCAATGCCCCAACCCAAAATCAGACCCAAGCTTTGGAGAAATACATAAGTAGATTGAATGAACCTTGTTGGTTGGAGACATATCTCCAAACTGGTGAACTAATATTGCAGACCAGAGGATTATTCACTAAAAAGCTAAGGGGATTTTGCACTGGTATCTAACTACTGGATTTAATCTCCAGCCTGTACTGCCTTTGCTCTCCCAGCCCACCTCCTACAGCTCCTGGGATTTGGCTCTTTCTCTGCTTTACAGTCTAACGGAGTTAGAAACCTATCCAATAGCTCTTCAGGAGCCACTTTTGGCACTTGATATACAGCTCTGGATGCAGCATCATTAATGTGTCTGGAGACACGCTCGGTGAGGGTTGCCTCAGGAGCAACCTCTGTTCCTCAGTGTGCTTCGCTCTGCCTGGATGTCTGGACTGCATTCATCTGGTGTCAGAGGCAATGGCTGTTTAATAACAAGACGTATCAAGAGGGAGCAGATGAGGGGAAGATACATGATTTGCTGAATAATAATGCCAAAATTCAATGCACCAGAGCATTTTGATTTAGCCATTTCAGGGACTAGTGGCCCACAAAGCAGCACTTCACCTGCTGCAAGAACATTGCAAATCTGAGTAAGGACAGGGAGAAAGTACACAGATAATATCCTGGGACATGAAACAGACAAAGATTTAAACCCTTAGCCAACTGCTTCTCAAAACAGTCTGTCTCCTGCCACTGCGTACCCTTCCCTCACTGCTATTTATCTGAAAAAGGAGACAGTAAAAATAACTGAGACGAAGAAAGAAATTTGCTAGGTCTTTGGTTCACTGACAGTGGCCAGAACCAGCAGAAGCAACCTCATATTGATGCCACCTGACAGGAGGCAGATGTGAAGACCTGGAAGTTCAACAATTCTAAGTGAAAGTATGGACAAGGAAATAGTTTTCTCAAGGAAAAAGTTGTAAATCGCTGTAATAGAAGTTCTTTCCATCTAAAAGATGAGTTTGGTCACCCTGAAGCAGCGTGGTTGGATCCAGTCCCATATTGCTACCAAAACAACTCGAACCCAGTACAATCATCTAGGCACTTAGCTCAAAAAAATGGTCAAAAGAGCCTGGGAAGGCAGCACAGATGAATACTTAAGACCTGTCTGTTCCTGAGAAAGCCTTTGCAATTATTGCAGCTCAACATCAAGCTATACTGATTGCAAGCAATTCTTACCTTGACACATTTCTACTATTCACTTCTACTTCCTCAGGACAGAACCACTGTCACCCACAAGGACACTTGAGCAATTAACTGTTTAGTTTACCAGTCAGTTCAGAGTGTGTGAAGATGTCAGATACAAACTGAAGGACCGTCCATGGATGCAATGAAAAGCACAGTCATGAAGATTATTTCACAATTCGCTTTGGCGACCCTGTCCTTTCTCACAGTTCGACCTTTCAAAAATGTTTCAACTCTGAAAGTGCAAATCTATAGCAAGTGTTTCTTCTTCCCCTCTTCATTCCCCCCTACCTTTTAAAGGTCTCTCTGCCCAGATTTTGTCTCCAGTGCTGTACATCACATGTGCCATTAGCATTTCCATAGAGGTCACAATTTTTCACCAGCTCATAGGGACACACACTTTGATGCAATCCAGTAGGAGCCCTGTTATATAGACATACAGAAGTCAACATGAGCAGGAAAATATCTTTGGTCCATCTGAAGATATAAATCATACCCAGACTCCCACATTTCCATAGCAGAACATCTACATTACTTTTTTGAGCATTGTGAGTGCATATGTATATATACACACACATATAAACCCCGCACATATATAATATGTATAGATGTAAATGCACACATTGTGTGCATGTTGATATATAAATTATACACATGTTAATGACTCCCCTGGTTCTCTGATTTTTGGATCTTATCACTCTTTTTTCTGGTAACAGCGGTTAGGAGCTGTGAAAATGGCTATTTTTGAATATAAGGCATTCCACCTTCCCAAACATTAGTGTATATAAGACCTATGTGTGAGTCTACAGCTGTTTGCACCGTAATAATTATACGTCTAATTCTGTAGTTGAAGATCTTGAATTCAGTTTTGTTTATGATCCAATAAGGACTCATTATGAAAGAAAAAGATAAGAGTTTCTCCTTCCTCCTTCTTTGTAACAGGAGTCCCAGCAGGCGCATCATAATTTCTATCAAGAACCCTACAATACGGGTTTGACTTGTCTGTTTCCTTACAAAGTTAAGTTGGAGGCAGGTTAATTAAATTATAGATAAATTTCCATATGGAAGGGAGGATACACAGAAGAAAATGCTGGAACCTGACTGCCCTCTGCAAATGTCCATTGATTAACTCAGCTTCATGGCTAGGATGTTCTGATTGCAGTGTACCCCTGCAACATAATAAAAAGTTAGGTTACTGCTATGTATTTATGTATTTCTGGCGACAGAAAGACACCAACACAGTGCAAGCAGAGGAAATTGCCTCTTGGTAGAGATTAAAACTGTGATTTGGGATATTGTTCAAAGACATGGTCTAATTAAAAAAAAAATTTCAATTAAAGGGCTACAAAAATATCTATGTGTCTAGTCATCAGTCATACATTATTAAAATAGTTCAAGATAGTGTTTGCTATTTTTTCATCCCTAGGAACTTCAGAAAGAACAATATCCAAAAAACAGTCCTAAAATGAAGAAGTGGTCAAAAGTTTTGAAATTTAGTGTTAGTGGAATGTTTTCCTAACATTGCTTTCTCATGACAGAACATTTTAAAACATTGTTGCAACTCATACAGAGAGAGAGAAAAAATAAATAAACCTTGAGCATTCAGTTTCACAGAATTGCTAAATAAAACATCTCATAGGTCCTGTGCTGTAGCAAAAGTGTTGTTTTTGTTGGCTCTGATTCTGCAAAATCTCATCTCAACACTAGATTTTAGGAGATTTCATCTTACTGTGTCAGAAAACTCATGAGGAATTCCTGAGAGAGATCCCACTTCTCCGGTACTCGAGACAAACATTCGACTTTTATTATGGGGGAAGAAAATCTCAGGCAGATATGTTCTAGCATAAAGTCGAATTTTAACTGTGTACAATTTCATGCAGTATTGGCCTCAGTCTGTCCCTGCTTAAGTATTCTGCATGTAACCCAGTAAATAGTGTACATGAAAGTCCTCTTCTCTCAATCCATAAAGAACATGAAAGGTTACAGATGCTCTGCTTCTCAGATCAATCTGCAGGTCTGTAGCTCTCCAGTCCAGTTCCCACCATGTGAGTCAAGTACCCACACGCACTGTGTTACAAAAGCGTTGCAGGAAAGATGATCCTGCAAGCTCTGTGGTTGAAACCAAAGGAGACAAGAGCTCCTTCATTCCATCTCTCTTGCACTTCATGATCAATTTGCAGCCTCTGTACTTCTGCATTTACATGGACAGGGAGTGTGAGAATTCCTCAGTGTTTGCTGCATTTTATATACTGTGATACTGAGGTCTTCTGTCCTGTGATCAAAACTTTAAGCAGCAAAGTCTTTTCTTCTCCCCTCTGTCTGAGGACTTCTGTGACTTTGTTTTCAGATGCTACATCATCTGAAGAAATATATACAGACACCATGGACTGTCTCAGACACTGCTCTTTGCACCTTCATTTCTCCATCAAACAAGAGTAAAAACACTATAAAAATGAGCCTTATAGAAAAGCCTACAGATACTGCATTGATTAAGAAGGAGCAAGCCTATAGCATATACTAGAAAACAATCACTTTCTCATCATTTGCCAGACCACACTAATGAAAATCTTAAGAAAAAAAAACTTCAAAAGTTGGATGAAATTATGTTTATGGGGTTTTTCCTCATTCATGGAAAGCCAGTTTTATTTCCTTTAAGTTCTATGTTCAATGTTTTTTCTTTAAAAACAGAATAAATAAATATTGTACCAGAACCCAAAAGCAGAGTTAATTAATTAGCCCAAGATAATTGACAATTCAATAGTAAACCACTAGCACGAGCACTGAAGTTTAAATTGGAGTTTAAAATTCCTCCAGCTTTTGCTAATCTTTGATGCTCAAAGGAACAAAGGAAGTTTTTGTTTTGGAAAAAATTATTATCTTCACAAGAAAATCCTCCCCACTTTTTTTTTTTTTTTTTAGCCTGATTTCCTAAGGAAATAAGGTACCTTGTCAAACTGTCTGTCATTCCTCCCCTAATTACTTTTTTTTGCAGTTTCAACCACATTTGAAAAGGTCCCAGGAATAGTGATGTTTAAGTTTCACCAAACTGCCTGGGTAGAGAAGTGAGACCTGAAGGACTGGCTCCATCCAAAGAGGGGCAGGGAGACCTCAGCTGCTGCACACCCTGGCTGGAAGGGGGGCTGGCAAGGGCAGGGATCCAAGGAAGCCACAGGCACGCAGAGGGCTGGGGTGAGTAAATGGAGCTGCTGCTGCTATTCTGGTGGGAGAGGCAACAACTGCAAATGCAGACATAACCTGACTGCAGGCCCTGCTGCTTATGAAATGTCCAGTTAATTTTCCTGATCCCAAATTTCATCCCCCTTTTTTTTGCCTTTCAAGTGATTTTCTGTCACAGATTCAAGATACCAGAAGTTTTCATTGAGTCAAGGAAGAAAACAGCCATTTATGAAATGCCGCGTTGTGTGGAGAAGGATTATTACTAGGTTATCATTTTATTATTTAGAAGTGTCCTGTTCATATTCAACTAAGGCATGATTATTTAAAACAAAATGAAACAAAAAAAACCTTTTGAGCAAACCTTTTCAAGTCTTTGTTTTTGTTGTTGGCCAAACCTGCTTCTGCCTCATCACAAGGGAGACTAGACTGGCAAATTTGTAAAATCCATGGAGAGCAGAGGCTAGAGTCAGACAGAGAAGGGATAAGGGGACAAAATAGCCATGCTATAGATTGTAAAAACCATACTTTCTCATATAGAAAATGACGGCTATATTACAGGAAAAAAAAAAGGATTAATTTCTTTAGCTGTAAAGGGCCTCACAGTCTATTACCATCAGCTTGTGGAAGCCAGTAGCCATCATGGCAGATGTCTTTTCTTTTCCACTACTTCAAGAAATTAAACTGTCAGTCTTCATTTCACCTGGTAGCTTCACCATGATATGATGCTGTGCTTAAGAAGGTTTGAATTCAAAACAATTCCCTTGGCTTCACTGTCTCCCATACCAGATAGGAATCTCCTGATGAAATCCAGGATATTGCATTCGAGACATCAAGGCAAATAAGGGTTGGCAAGCATGAGGCCGTATTGTATTTTTGGCAAAGAAATACTCCTACTGGAAAACCTGGAGAACATCCAAGGCCTAAAACTCTATTTTATCATTTGGGCTGGGGAACAAGTTCTTCAAGGAGTTTGAAGATAAAACTCTATTTTATCATTCGGGCTGGGGAACAAGTTCTTCAAGGAGTTTGAAGATAAGACCCCCTCAGTCAAGTAGAGACAACATCACAAGGGACAAACTCCCAGTGCAGCTCTACATAGTTTGGCAGAGTTACACTTGAGATAAATCCCTCTTCTCTGTCTTCTGAGAAAAGCAACAGAAAATGACTATTTAGAGTGTCTTTACAGTACAAACTTGCTTCTCTTAGTCTTTCCATAAATTTTGCTGTACTGATTTAACACCATAGTTGTGCAAACTGTTAGTGACTCTTTGTTTCTGCAGGGAGTGTAATCTTGCAGGGGGAAGAGGAGGACAGAAGAGGCCAGTATCTGGGTATGGAGCTCATAATTCAGGTGGTGGTTTGTACAGCTGGAGCAAGGGAGGACTTTCCTCCCAATGGTTCTTGATTTAGTGGTGACTTAGTAAAATGCTCACCAGGCCAAAGGTGGGAAGTGAAAATGTTTCCTGTATTTAACTCTGAGAGAAACCTGGCAGAGACTCTCACCAAGCTTAAAAAAGAGTTATTGCCCTTCAGTTGGCAACAGAAATTCGCATTTCTGTGTTTCCTAGAAAAACAGCTGAACTGTTAAGTTCCTGCTTCAGGACTAGTGGAGACCGGTGGGAATTGTCAGCCCTTCTGCCTTTCTAACCTCCTAAAAAAACTCATTGCACCTCACCCTGATTTTTGTTGTGCCTTTCGTTCCAAGTCACTCAAAGGTGCTTTAAAGGCTGGTGTCATACATTGAGGCCTCTGAGGATTAAGGGCTATATAGGCAGGAAAATATTTCTTCCCAGAAATGGCCCCATGCTCTGAAGCATAAGGATTGATAACCCCTGTAAATTTTCTCTTTGCCAGAGCAACTGCTGATGTTATTCATATTCATGTAAGTGCCTAATCCTTTCCTGAATTATTTGCCTTATATCAACTTGAGTTCACAAAATAACTTTATAGGTAGCTGCCGTTTTCACCTCTAAACTTTCCAGAATGCTCTTGCCAGTGGACTTTTAGCAAAGTACTGATTTAAGGCTCATGGTTTGCACTTTGAAAATCACAGACTCACTTTTTATGGAGAAAAGAGACCAGACAGGTTTGACAGCTTGCATTCTAGTAACAAGAAAACTCATTGACCAGAGACAAAAATTACCTGACTGCAGGTACAAAAAATCCCAAAATGACTAACAAACTGTACTCTAAGGAGATTTAAAAAATACACTGGTGAAAGTAGTTGGAACTTTGACCTCCTTCTGGACATATCCCTCCCTGTCCTGTAGACTCCTCATCCGTCGGTTGAGGTAGATGGGAATATGCTGCTTTTCCTTTAACGACTGCAATAGATTTTTCTGCACTTCTAGAGCAAGGAAAGAAGAAATTGTAACTCTCTGAAATCAGACTTGGTTCTTCAAACTCTAAAAGAGGAAGGAGTATATCCCACATCATGCCATGTCTCGTTGCCTATCCCATTGGACAGCACTCACAGGCTCATCACTTCACTTTTTGCTTCAACACCCAATAATCTTAAGCCTGCCCTTACAACTGTTTGCACAATTACTGCACAGCCCTGTATAATTATCAGTGTTTAGACATAACAGATATCTGCATTTTGTCATGTCTGTTACAGTGATGTTTACCTGCGCTAAATTTATTTCAGGGAAAAAGGAAACAAATGGAAGGAGTTAACAGAAAGTAGGTTACCATGAAATTAGGAAAACTGTTAATTTAGCATTTCAGGTAGATCTAGTGGCTGCTAGCACAAGGGTTCTCAAGGAGTGCAGAGTAGGCAATGATTAGCGATGTCTACATTGCAGGACTGTCCAAACCTGGTCAGGCATTATTGTCAGACACAATGTTTGATGTTTTTTTTTAAAATGAGATAGCTATGATACATTTTTCTTCTAAAAGAGACTTTTAAAAATGGGATTTAGGAACACTCAGGTTAGATCAGCATAGATGTTAATCCTGACCTGAAGTACTTCCATAAGATCAGGGAATGGACTCCTTTTGAAGGCATTTGGCATCTTGAAAAAATAGCTTTATTGTGAATGAATCTGCTCAATCCAGAACATCTGTTTTCCTCATCTTTTGGACTGTGATCCGTTATCTGGTGTGCTGGAGGTTCATCTGCACTGAGAGAACAATAAAATCACCAGTGGTATGAGACTGGTACTCTCTTCAGTGAAGACTCTTCTACTTTAAAAAGCATACACCCACCCTCCGTTTTTCCTGAGCAGTGTAGCAAAGCAAGTAGTGTCCTTGGTCAAAAATCACTGCCAGAAATCAGAAAGCCTGTCAGTTTATGGTTTTTATCCCCCTCTAAATTTCTTCTTACTATCCCCTTTCTAGTCCTTTTCTTAGCTTTCCTGTTTTCCCAAGACCTACAGCCTGCAGAACTGAAATATCTTCTTGACTCTTTCTGCAGAAAGTACACCTCAGTTCAGTTAACTTATTCTGACTTACCTACAGCCCAATGCTACGGATGGTGGTTTCAGGGTCTGAAGCTCCTTCATTACTTCAAGCAGTTTAACTGGCTTTTCCACTGAACTCGACTCCCCGTAGCATCCAGGTGTCTGTGAGTGACCAGCTCAAACACCACTGCTGTCTTTCAGCATTTCAACATCTACCAAAATGACATTTTGAGGTGCCAGAGAGCAGAGTGTTTCTGTGCTCAGATAGAAAAAGCCTAGAAAGGACGTTCCCATGCTGACCATTTTTCATCCTTTATAAAAGTCCATGAAGGTATTTGCCAGCACTGATGGATTGATCAGCTTCTAGGAATGACAGTCATCCTTGTATCCAATTAAATTTGTATCCAGTTTAATTTGCACATGCACTGACTTCTTATACCTGTCGCCTTTCTCAGGCTTTTTTCCCTTCTCTGTGAGTAGGTCAGAGAGAGTGAGATTAAGATTATAGAGAATAGGGAAATTAATCCAGAGAAAGAACTGAAGTTGAGGTAGGTGTTTGTAGGAATAGGACTGTTCTTTCTGCAGATATTTACAGAATCTTAGAAAGTGATAAACTGGCAATGAAAAACAACTTTTGTCTGAACGACTCACCACAAACAGAAAGAACAAACAATTAGAGAATTTACACTGACACAGTCACTAACCCAATCAGTGTTTTTACTCAGGTTTCTATGCTGCTTCTTGAAACCAGAGCCAAAAAAATATTTCTATGCTCCAATTAAACATGTGAATTAATTTGTATTTTTCCTCACCAAGTACCATAATGAAAGAGAGGAAATGAAATGTAACTTTATTGTTCAATCAGTCAAAGCTGACAACCAACAATAAAAAGCATTAATCTAAATTAGCAGCATAGGAAAAAATGACACAACACTGTCTCCAGGATTGGATGGAATTGGTACCTATCACTGAAGGCCACCTGATGAATTCTGAGTCACTGTTAATTTGCAGGGAACATGATTGCAATTTACTATTGCACATGATACTTCCTGCTTTTCAGAGCAAATTGTCCAAGTACGTGTCACCAATTGGAACATGTTTTTAGAAGATGAGGATGTCAGGTGAAAGCATCAAATCTTTTCATGGGGCAAGTAGTCAGCTCTTTAGAAAAATCGGTTATTTTCCCATTCCCCTTCCAAAATCCCCAATGTTTTTTAATGTGCTGTCTCTGTCCCCAGTGTCCTGTTGGACAACTTTCCAAACCAGTCTTGCTCCCTTCCCAGAGCTTCTACATGGCAGACAGTGACGAGGCATCTCCTGCTCCTCCATGGCCATACATCTGGGCTGGTTTAGATGTTTGCTTCCCATAGGCAAAAGCAGTGGGGGACAGACCACTTCTTTCTAAACTCTCTGATTTCAAAGGATTCTCCAAGAACTCCAGCAGCTCCAAGCACCTTAGAGCCACTCCTGGAGGCATCCTATGCATTTTCTCACTGCAGCGTTCTGTGTTTGGTAACCCAGTCAGGTGTGGCTGACTGCCCAAAAAGCTGGAAAACCCTTCATGTAATCCAAAAACTACAAGAGAAATCCTGCAGAAACTTCTCGTCTAAAGCTTTCCTTCTTCTTCACAAGTGGCACAGATAGCCCTCACTCTTCAACAATATAGTACCTATGCTACTGTACGAGTTGCTTGTAAGGACCCACTCAGACACGCATTACTTTTTGAAATACAAAGGCAATAATTTAATGTGCTCAGCCCTGATGAACTGCAACAAATTTTTCAACAAATGTTTGCTTGTTTGTTTCTCCACAAGAAAGTGTACAGTGGAAATCTCTTGCGATCTAAGTGCTTTGACTAGAAGATTAAAGAACTGTTGTTTTTCAATTTGATGCCTGCCTGAAGCCTCTGATTTCAAAGAGTATTTGGATCCTAAATAGAAAGAAAGAAAAGAAAGAAAAGAAAGGAAGGAAAGGAAGGAAGGAAGGAAGGAAGGAAGGAAGGAAGGAAGGAAGGAAGGAAGGAAGGAAGGAAGGAAGGAAGGAAGGAAGGAAGGAAGGAAAGAAAAAGAAAATCATATATATATTTTACTGGATAGGCAGGGACCTGAAGGTTTTCCTCATTCTGGATGTGAACCTGAGTGTCTTATTTGTTAAGGGATTCATTCTCTAAGCCATTGCAATTTGGTGATTAATGGCAGAGACCAGAGAGGCAACCTTCGGCTCTACATAGTACAGAGTATTTAGGCTCCTAACACCTGCTCTAGAGCATTAAAACTTCCTGTGACATGAGTGGAAATTAGTTGCTCAAGATTATGTTGTGTAACAAAATTCATAAAACTCTGCACAATTTGTACAATGTGAGTCACCTTCTCCTCTCTTTATATCCAATGAAACCTGCTCAGTATCACCACTGGAGTTTGAGAAATTATTTGCTGCATCCATCTTAATTTGTGGATATATTGATGGATCACACCCGACCGACTGCACTTAGAAGAGCGACACTGATTTAATGGGAACCTAGGCACTGGGTGCAGTTATGAGCACTTCATTAAGCTGGTGCGATGAAAATAGTCTTGGGTTTCAAACTGACTCTGTTTATAAACCCTGGAGAGAAATAGGTACTTCCAGATTATGATTTATTTAATTTTAAAATATTCTTTCAGAGTAGGATGTATAAAATATATTCTCATAGTACCCCTTCTGTCCATGGACTCCAGAGGGAGCAGAGGAAGTCTAACTTAAGAGGCAAACATCTACAGTGTAGATCGTCATAGAATCATAGAATGGTTTGATTGGAAGGGACCTTAAAGATCATCTAGTTCCAACTTCCCTGCCATGGGCAGGGACACCTTTCACTAGACGAGATATTTAGATGAATATCATTTCAAGTGTTTTGAGATAAGGACAAGCACAAAGGCAGTAATCATAAAACCCTAGATGGCATATTCTGTTCCAGATTAGAGGTGTGTCCTGATTCGGCTAAAACAGGACCATTTCTAGTTTCAGTAGATTTTCCTCCAGTTAAGTTTCTTCTAAGTAACTCCACTTTCTGAACCTGGTTACGTATTTTTCAGTCTGTGTCTGCTTTTAGAATTGATAACGTGTGATGTTTATAGTTGATACTAAGGTAATGGTAGGATTGGTACAGAGAAA
>NW_009624084.1:3022-3233 GCF_000690535.1 Cariama cristata | reverse complement strand
GATTTACCAGAAACCCCTTTGGAAGAGCATCTTGAAGATCAATTTAATTTTATTTAGTTTTATTTTGGGGTAGCCCTGGTCAATCTCTTTGGACTTACCCAAACTCCTGTCCCACCGTCGGTGGCCGATTACCACCACGGCAGCGCATGTTCAGCCCCTCTCAACCCCAGCCCTGCCCGTAGCGACTCTGCCCTCCAGCCTGTGCTCCCAG
>NW_009624084.1:2254-2641 GCF_000690535.1 Cariama cristata | reverse complement strand
TGGGCGGGGGACATGGGGACAGCAGGGTGGTTGTCCTCCACCGCTTGTGCATGGCACCGCCGAGCTCTTGGAGACACCCCCCTGCAGGGAGGGGGAGGCCGGGTTGGGTGAACTGAGGTGGTCCTCGTCCCTCTCCATTGTCTCCTCCTCCGCGGGCAGTGGGAAGACATGCGCGTGTTGGAGACGGCAACGCTGCAGCACCACCGGTCGATGAACCCCTGCCCGCTCTACGATGAGTTCACCGGTACCCTCTTCCTTTTCTTCATCACCGTGCTGGGCAGGACACCCGAAGCCTACCAGATCGTCACCGGCCAAAACGTCACCCGCCTCTGCTGTGTCACCAGCGCTGACCAGGGCCTGAGCTGGAGCACGGCCACGGCCCTGACG
>NW_009624084.1:1452-2054 GCF_000690535.1 Cariama cristata | reverse complement strand
ATCACTGGCACAGGGGGAGAGAAGCTGGAGAGGCCCCGTAGCTATGGGTAGGACCATGTGTGAGGACAACCAGGCAGCACTGGGCTCTGCTGCCCTTCCACCCCACCACCTTGCTTGGCTAGACTGAGGAGGGGGCTGCTCTGGAGACCCTTCCACGTTGGGCATAGCTGAGGTTCCATGGAGGCCACTCTTCACCCCACCATCTCATCTCCGCTCCCCAGACTGGGCAACGTTCGCACTGGGCCCTGGGCATGGGATCCAGCTGCGGTCCGGCCGGCTGCTGGTGCCCGCCTACAGCTACCACATCGACTGCAAGGAGTGCTTTGGCCAGCTCTGCAAGACCACCCCTCACTCCTTTGCCTTCTACAGCGATGACCATGGCCGGGGCTGGCGTTTCGGGGAGTTCATCCCCAACCTGCAGACAGGCGAGTGCCAGCTGGTCTCGGTGGACGAGGAAGATGGCTCCAACGTCCTCTACTGCAACGCCCGCAGCCCCTTGGGCTTCAGGGTCCAGGCGCTCAGCACAGATGATGGGGCTGTCTTCCACGGGGGGCAGCTGGTCCAGCGGCTGGGTGCGGCCCCCCCAGGTCGTTGCTGCCGGC
>NW_009624084.1:453-1226 GCF_000690535.1 Cariama cristata | reverse complement strand
GCAGCGGGTGATGAGCTGCCCGCCGTGGTGACCAGCAACCACCATGAGCCAGCTGAGCCCCAGGAGGGCTGTCCTACCCCAGGGCATCACAACCATGCCCATGGCGTCACCTTGGTCCGAGGGGACCCTGCGGCAACCCCCGGCTCCGCTGCCTTTTTCCAAGCACCGACGTGGGTCCTCTACTCCCACCCGACCAGCTCCATGTCACGGGTCAACATGGGGGTTCACCTGAGCACCTTCCCCAGGGACGTGGAGAGCTGGACTGAGCCGTGGGTCATCTACGAGGGCCCAAGCGCTTACTCGGACCTGGCTTACATGGAGCTGCCCTACAACGAGACCTCCATCACCGGTGGCCCGGCCATTGCTTTCGCCTGCCTCTACGAGAATGGGACACGGTCACCCTACGAGCAGATCTCCTTCAGCATGTTCACGCTGCATGATGTGCTCCAGAACATCCCTCTGACGGCCACTGCTCCCCGGCAGGACGGTGGCCCCCCACGCCGCAGGAAGCGGGGGCGACGGAGCTGCCTCGTCTCTTAGTGCCCCCACCCCCAGTCCTCCAGCACCAGACCCCGGGGCACCAACCCAGAGCCCAGCGCACCGGGATGGTCACGCCCGAGGGCCCCCTCCCACCAACCAGCCCCGCCGCATCCCACAGAAAGCACACACTGCCATCCCGTAACTGGGTTTTATCTCATTTTTAATTGCTTTTTTTTTTTTAATTAGAAGTTGGTTAGGCATGCAGGCTTGTGCCACCAGTCCAGCCCCAGGCT
>NW_009624084.1:0-358 GCF_000690535.1 Cariama cristata | reverse complement strand
GCCGGGTTAGGGTGGGGGGGGAACGTGATGGTCCGGCTGTGCCATACCTGGTACTGCCACGCTGCTCCACCGGTTTGCCTCCCACGTCATAAATATTGATGTTCCTTTTTTAATTGCTCCTTTTCAGTGATCCTGTTCAAGCCAATTCCTCTTTTTCCCCCGACGGTCTCTCCAAAATTGTGTTGGGTTTGGCTGGGGTAGGGTTCATTTTCTTCCCAGTGGCTGGTAGGGGGCTGGGGTGTGGGTTTGTGCTGGGAACAGCGATGAGAACCCGGGGCTGTGTTCATTATCGCTGAGCGGGGCTCACCCAGCCCCAGGGCCTTTTCTGCGAGGGGGCTGGGGGGGCACAAGGAGTTGG
>NW_009624083.1:61751-83739 GCF_000690535.1 Cariama cristata | reverse complement strand
TTCACCAAGAGGGTTGTCAAGCACTGGAATAGGCAGCCCAGGGGAGTGGTGGAGTCCCCATCTCTGGAGGCGTTTGAAAGACATGTAGATGTGGTGCTTAGGGACGTGGTTTGGTGGTGGGCTTGGCAGTGCTAGGTTTACAATTGGACTTGATGATCTTAAAGGTCTCTTCCAACCTAAATGGCTCTATGCTCTTTCATTCTTCCAGGCTTCCGATTGCCGTCACAGACTCCAAAGCTGAGTGATAAACTGCATTGGCAGAGGGTGGCTGATCTCAGAAGGTAGCACCAGCTTCCCAGTGAGCCTCGTGGGAAGGGAGTTTTAGGATATCCTAAAAACCTCTCTCCTCATGGGTTATTAGACCACCTCAGTGCCTAAAATCCTCCAAGGATTTTACAGGTTCGTCAGCAAATGTTTCACAAAAGATAATACAAGAACAGGTTCTTAGCGAAGAACTGGAAATTGCAACGTGCAATTATCTTAGCAGAACAGAAAGGATTTGTTTGGAAAAATAAGAGTCTGTGATGACAGAAAAAATCTAATTTCCTTAAACAATGATAGATGTCCGTATGTAAGAAAACAATAGGATAGGAAGTTGGGCGGTGAAATATTTTGACATGAGCTGATACCTGAAAGTTTCTGCTATTTCAAATAGACCAGACTGAGAGAACGGAAACTATTGTTAGGTCAATGTACTCATTGCATTCAACTAATTTTTTACTTTGGAGATTTTAGAAATTAGATTTATTTTTTTTTAATCAAATCATTTAGGAGATTAACTTCAATTCTTCATGCTGAACCTGATAAATTAACCAAGAATCTGGACTTATCTGCCACCTCAGTGATAAAAATATGTGTTATCAGCTCTAATAGGACTTCTGATTGCAAGTACACTTCCAGTATGGGTCGAATACTGAGTTTGCATTGATACAAAAGAGTTTGGCACCAAAAGACTTGGCAGTGAAATTTACTTGGGCTGGGGAAATGGTGTTTGACTCTGCCAAATTATGACTTGAAGAGGAATTAGTTAGGTACTTCTGTAAAAGATTTACAGAGACTCCAATTTTAGACTCTAAATTAACAGCTCAGAGGAACAATGAAGATTATTTGAAATTGTTCCTGGATCGCGATTTCTTTAGGCTCTTACTCACTGGTTTTGAAAGAGGAAAGAGGAATTCAGTAGCTTAAGTTACATCCTGCAGTTTTTACCATGAATAACTTGGTATGAAACCGGAAGAGTTAATTGTGAGTGCAGCCTTCTATCTAAGTGTTTCTCTGTTTCACGTTAACTGATTCTTTACCTTCCACTCCCTAAATCTCTCACTCAGTTGGTTTCAGTGGCATTCCTCCTGGCATTACTCATTTCTTGCGTACTCCAGTGAAGCCACAGCTGGTGACTGGCTTAATGTCTTTATCAAGATTAAAACATAGTTCCTGTGTGAAAGCAAACCTTTTTTTTCAAGGATGCTGTCATCTAGAATGTAAAAATACACTGCTGAACTGGAATATTTGTGTTCTTCAAACCTCGTACTCAAGATACAGTATTTGTCGCCTTTTGCTTGCTCAGTAAAGCTGTAAAAGTGTTTTACAGATTTTTTAGAGGACTCTAGTGCAAGCTCTGCAGCATTTGGACGCTAATTGCAGCCTGCATGTCTCTCATTTTTTGAGTTTCTGGACTGGGGGCCTCAGGTTTCCCATCACAATACAGACTGATTGCTTAGCCTTCCATCAAAGAAGTATAAGGCATTTGGAAAATAAATAAAGAAAGAATGCTCACCATGTATTAAAATCGGTAAGCTTTTCCTACAGACTGATGTTCACCAGCTCACCTATTTGCAAACAGAAGTTTGATGCATTTGCAAATTGAACATCATGCTTAAAGTAATTTTAGTTCAGACCTGTTTTCCAGCACATTTAAAACTCAAACCTGTTTTTCTCATTGAGACATATCAGTATTCAAGAGAAAGCATGTGGAATCGTCAGACCTTATCGTCGTCAGACAACGACATGGCCGCAGAAGTCATATTCAGATGCAGGTTGGCAAGAGCCCATTTCATCTGCACGTAAGTTATATGCCTTAAGTAAAACGGTCTGAGAAACAGAAAACGATAAATGTGTCCAGCTACAACCGACACTGAAGTTAATGCAGCTTTGGAGGAAAGCAGGGCTGGCGGCAGCAGTACCGTCACCGCAAGGGCAGGCCAGTCCTTCCCCTTCTGGGGCAAGCGTACCCTTCCCATAAGCAGGAGGCAGATGAACCCTAACGTCTTCAATAGCAACTCGAGGTGGAAAAGGTTACGTTTGCTCCAGCAACTCCGACACTGGGAGTGCCAGACCCCGTCAGAGGGACAGGGACAGCAGCTGACTGGACAGCGATGCCTTAAACCATGGCAACTTTATGCCCTAACACATGGGTGTCCTTGTCTCTAAATGTCCCAAGGGACAAAATATGAAGGTAATGACCTTGAAGGCTAGACCCCTGTGCTTCAGCATCTTGTGAGGCTGGATGCAAGAAACTTCGCAGGCTGAGGTTTTCCACAGGTTGTGTTTGTCTATGGCATGGACCTCATGTGGTCACGAGCAGCTGGAGTTGTGTAAAATGCAGGCAGGCAGATCTGACAGGGTGTAACGATTGCTTTGCACTAGTGTAGATAATAACCCAAAATGTGCCACAGTGATACAATCACGTCTCTGCTGCCAAGCGGTCCTGAGAAGTGGGTGGTTTCTGCTGTACCTCAGGTTTGACTCAGCACTATCAGGTAATGCCCAAAACCGTGGAGGGGTATTACATGAAAAAACAGGCTATTTCACATCCCTGCGGTGTGCTGCAGCTTACAGCCAGCTGCTCCAGGCAGAGCTGACACGGCAGGAGCAGGCAGCGAGCTCTGCTCTCCCCATTCCTTGGGGCAGCCTGTCGCTGGAGCATCAGTAACCCTGTGGGCCAGCTTTGGGAATGGGAGGAAACACACAACCAGGCTTGATGTTATCCCTGCTGGCTGGTCATCATGCACTTAAAGGAGTGATATGCTCTGCGTGCACGCCTATACAAACATTTGCCTTGGATCCATCCTGCCAAAGTTACCTTGGGTCTGATAGTATTTCCATCTGGAGATAAGAAAACTGGGAAAATAGCAAATGGGAGAGTATGACATTGAGCACAGGACAGATTCCCTAAACTCACAGCACAGCCCCTTGCTTTAGCGAGAGGCTCTTTCATCCTGCATCATCGTGACGGTGAAAGACCTGAACTGGGAACGTGCCCGAGTTCGTCCTTTGCGTGCAGTCCTCCAGTGCCGACCCTCCTTCTCTGCAGGTGTGGTTCTCACCGATATACCACAGCGGAACAGGCTGGTCACTGCAGGCGTGGGAACAAGGAAGGACAGGGTCAAGGTGTTAGCTTGGAGTAAGTCACAGCAGAGCCGCCTGCACAGCGCCTGAACAGAGGCAAGCACGGAGGGGATGGAAGAGAACAGGCTGTATCCTGAAAGGCACACATCAGAGACGGATTTAGCTCCAGTTCATGCAGGAGGATATTTGCCACTACGGGGAGAGGCCTAAAGTATTTTTAGGGGTTGCATCATGAGTCTGCAGCTTGAAAGGACAGGAAAAGAAAGATGAGGTTAGCTTGTCTGGTGAGGGCTTACCCCGCTCTCGTGGAGCAGAGCAGTGCACACGCAGCCCTTCAGGCTTCAAGTGCTGCAAGTGCAACGCCTGGTTTTATTGTTCCAGCTGTGACACGCGTAGTCTGCAAACCCCAACGTCACACCCGCTGTCCTCGCCCTGGGCCGTGCAAGCAGCAGTCTAACTAGCAGGCTGAGCCGAAGCAAGCGTTTCCTAGTAAAACCTGTTTAAGATGGGATGGCTTTACCTGGGAACTGCCTAACGGAGGCATGCTGTATTGGCTCAGCGCGTTGGGAGCCTTGTCTTGTTTTCTGCCCATCCCATCGCTTCAGCAGCCCTGGTCCAGCCGCAGCGAGACTCTTCAGTCCGACAGCCACCTCGCTCTGCAGCAGGAGGCAGGGGTGACTTTCCCAGCCCAACTGCAGCGTTGCCACCAGCCCGGCCGGGCTCCTCGGGCACGGTGAGGCTGTGGAACATGTTTGAGAGCCCGAGAGATGCTCCATGCTACGGCAGCGAGTGCAACGAGGCCACAGGACCACATCCTGCTGCGGGCGATGGGGCTGGGGCGGGTGGCCATCTCCTGAAACATTATCTGATAGACTGCAGGAGCAGCTGCACGGTCTAGAAAACATCAAGCTGCAGTCAGCCAGCAGTTTCGCCAGGTGTTTCCCCTACAGACAAAGATACAGTCAGTACAGAAATGCTTCATCTCACGTAAATATCAAGCAAATCTTTCACCGCTTCATTCATTTACATATTTATATTTACTGAACTGTGGAGCAGCGCAAAAGGAGAATAAGGCAAGGTTAGCAATAGCAGTGCGATCTGCACACCTGGCCTCGGGTGCATGCAGGAGTTACCAGAAAGGGCTCTCGGACGATTCAAAACTTCTCTGAGAGGGGTGCAAGGGGTACCCGAGGGGCTGCACACCCCCTCCTGCTCTGCGGCTGGTTTTTTGCAGCAACAGCTTCCACTGCTCTGTTAGCCTGAGGAGGAACCCTTTGTGTATATAATGTAAAAAGCTGCTCTTAATATTGAACAAATGGTTATTAGCGCTAGCATCCAAGTATTAAAATATAGCAGTTGGTGAGCAGAGGAGGGCATAGAGGAGAGAGACGGCAGTGCTGGGGGCGAGTTAAACATGTTAGCCGGCCGCCTTCTGTCACTGTAGGAATTGCTGTAATGGCCTGTGAGCTCTTCAAGCGTTTCTTCATGGTTTTGCAAGCTTTTCCTGCCTTTAAAGCATTTTCAAGTGTCTTATTAACCTCAAGAGTTCTTTTATTCTATTTTTTCCTCCCCAGAGAATGATAGAAAGCAGCAAGATCAGGTCCATCAGGTCCTTGCCTCTTCAACTCTTCTCCTCTGTCAGGGACATTATTTCTTCTATAGCATGTAAGTGAAATGACTGCTGAGCTCTGAGTCAGTGGCAAACTTCCCACTGATTGCGGTAAAGCGTGAAATTCTGTCCTTTCGGGCATAGAGGGGCAGCTTAGAAAAATGGCACAGCCTCTTAGAGTTTATATATATCACATTGCCAAAAGTAACTCACTGGATAAAGCAGAAACTTATTAGAAAGACACCTTTAGCACACCTGACAGAAGGAGATGATGCTAAATACGCTGCTGTTCATTATAGCTCGTAATCTATGTGAAAGCTCATATTGTAGCTCACAATCCAAGAATGTGAAAGAGGTTTTAATAGTGTATCTTCCTTGTGGGTATTGGACAAGCTTCACCATACTCTGTGAGGTCAACTATAAGCAGAAATTTAATCCCTTTAGCTATTTACCAGTCATGAATTTGATGTGGCTTCGTTTACGTAAGACAACTGCATCCGTGGGCTTTTGTAGGTGGTTGTTTGCCATCTAGTGGGTTATTCTGATTTGGCAGAAAAGCATTAGGGTGGGTGGTTTTGTGTCATCTCTGATCAGGCACAGCAGGACAGATGGAGGACGGATGCTGAGATACCAAGAGCCTCACTAGCAAAGGGAGAGGAAATTAAATTGATAATATGTGGGCAAGATTTTCCTTACTGATATAACCAACAGCAATATTAAATACACACAGCTGTCGCCACTGATAGATCACAAGTCATTTGCAAGTAAAAGAAACTGGTAATTTGGAATAATTAGTTATAGCTGTCATCAATAAGCTCTCTGTCCCCATAGTGGCAAGAGAAAACTGGCACAGAAATGTAGATGGGGTGTACATTGCCAGGGTGTACTGGCTTATAAATGTAGACTGGGATAGCAATATCCCAGAATATTTTCAGTACCGCTTAATTAGAAACAAGAAAAGACTTGAAAATTCATCATACCAGGTCATTTATGAGTGTAGGTAGACACATCTTATACAATCATAGAATCATAGTGGTTGGAAGAGACCTCAAAGATCATCAAGCCCAACCGTATACCTGACGCCACCACGCCCGCTAAACCATGTCTCGAAGCGCCACATCTAAACGTTTTTTGAACACCTCCAGGGATGGTGACTCCACCACCTCCCTGGGCAGCCCGTTCCAATGCCCACCGACTCTTACAGTGAAGAAGTTCTTCCTAACATCCAACCTGAACCTCCCCTGGATCAACTTGAGACCATTGCCTCTTGTCCTATCGCTAGCTACCGGGGAAAAGAGACCGACACTCTTGTTCAATGATTGACATAAACAGAGATTTCTATCATTATAAGCAAAGTTCCCCTATACTGTACAGTACCATATATTAGAGTAAGGTTTTTGTTTAATATAATTCTCCTTTTGGTCAACATAATTTAGTAATTCTGTCCCTTATTTTTGGAACAGATCACAGTCTGAACTAGGACGTTCTTAAAAGATGCTCTAAGCCTTATGTAGTTTCTGGGAAGACTGACAATACCGTTTGCTAGTATTCCCCTAAATTAATAAAAACCATGTTTTAGCAAGTATATGCAATAATAATACTTGAGTACCAAATATAAGTGAGTAAACCCTTTCATCCCTCCCCCCTCTTTTTTTTTTTCTGTTTTAAATATAGGCACGTTCTGATGCAGCAGCAGATATCCTGCCTGTGTTGCAAGGATTGCTGTGCAAGAGAGCCCAGCGAGGCCTCGGTGCCGGTCTGGAACGCGGACACGCTCCAAGGGGACTGCAGCCCAGCGCCAGTCCCTGAAGCACCCATGCAGAGCGTGGGAAGGAGGTGGTCAGGCACCCTGGAGCTGGGGCCAGCGGGCACCCCCAGTGAGGGACCGCAGCGCCCAGGATGCAGCACCCTGCAGCTTGCCAGCAAAAAGCCCTGGGTGTACAGGCAAGTGCCAGGCCCCCTTCCTCTTTCCAACGTATCCACACCTGCTATCAAGCATCCTCCCAGCCATGACCCCTCCGACAGCCTTGCACGCGCTTTCTTCCCCCGCAGCGAGCAGGGCTCGCTCTCCAGCAGTCACGCACCCAGGGGAGGTTTGGGTGCCCCTCTGGGATCCCCTGCTAGAGAAGGTGCTCAGGACAGGCTCCCTTTTCACATTCGTTCCTCTCAGATGGAGCTGCACCGGAGACAGCACTCCAGGAGCCCGCTGTCCTGGTAGGGGTTGTGCAGCCCCCCAGACTGCCTAGAGTGGGTCTGAAGTACCCCCTCAGCACATGTACTGAGAACACCAGTTCTCAGCACCCACTCCCCATTACAAGCATTACATGCTTGCCAGTGTGGACATGGGCAGAGATATATGGTGTCACTGGGCCAGAAAGGCTAGAGAAGGGTGGGGGAGTGGGGGGACCCTAAGCACATCTTGTACGTTCTCCAGTGACCACCACAGAAGCCGCTCGACATTGAGCGCTGCAGCAGGACAAGCTAGTGTTCCCCATTCCTTTCCCAAGGGATTCGCCTTTCTGCTTGCACCAACCCAGGAACAAGCAGAGAGCTTTGCCTTGAACCATAGCTGCTTGTTATAACAAGGGTAAGGCAGAAAAGCAGCAGCCTGGCTCTCTGCCCCTGCATAGGTGGCCCACTAACAGCATCCCTCTGTTCAGAGGGATGAACACGCTGCCTTGAAATACCAGGCTATTTCCTTACGCAGCCCTTGGGTCCCCAGGCAGTTTGGTTTCTTCTGTGCTAGATAGTTTAGAAAACAGCTATCCTGTTTCATTGCCAACGGAGCAATCTCCGCAAAGCCCTTTCCTAGACTTCAGGTGAAAGAACTACTGTAAAGGTAGTTACTGAAGAAAGGCTTTATTATAGGGCCCTGCACCCAGCAGGGGGCAGCACTTTACTACAAAACCAACCAAGACTGAGGAACATTTGTGTTCGACCTTAGGTAAAACTAGATTTTTGAAGTGAATTGAACTGAAAAATCAAAATAAGACCCATCACCTTATGCCTGTCTCCGGTAGCTTTGGTAGAGGTTTGTACAGAAGTTACAAGTGGATCCTGCAGTACTCATCCTCCGCCTAAGCAGAGGAAGGTGGCAGGAGGCGTCAAGCCGGCTACGTGGAGAGGGTGGGAAGCTCAGAGATCTTCAGAAGGGAAATTCCACATTTATCCTGCATTAGCTGCAAATAGGACTGTACTAATAATGGATTATGTCAGATTCAAAATGTGTTAATTTTGATTTTGTGGCCCTTTTGCACCTGTAAGTATTACCAGCAGAGTTGGAAGAAAGACCTTTTGACTTCATTTTGCAGCAGAACAAGGCTTAAGCTGATTCTGCACTCTCAAAAAATGCCATACATTACAGTGTAACCCACAGAGGTGATCAGCATAACTCAGTTGTTCCCTTTTAAGCCTATTTGCATACACAATTATAAAAACAAAATGCACAGTTTACTATAATTATAATTTTTACTGTATTGGAGCTTAATAGAAGACCTAAATGATTCAGCCAGCTGAATCTCAACCATCTATCTGGACAGTTCTGATTCTCCCTTGCCCATACCACATCAAGATAACCAATATATGATTTCAGATGGGATGTATTTCACAGGCTGTGCTCCTCCAAATATTTGCTCCTTCCCTCTAGTGATTCCAGAGGAGAACGAGACCTCCCCTAAAGGTCTTTGCTCCTTTGAAATAACCCACCATGCATTCAAAGCTCAATGCATAGCGTGGCTAAAAACCAGCTGTCACACACTCTTCTGCTTCCCTTGTGCAGGCAGAGCAACACCTACCACTGCTTAGAGCACCTGCAAACGCAGCCCAGCGAGGAGATGGGGTCAGCTGTGGTGTCACCCCCGTAACTCCAGAACGGCTGTACCGGATCAGAGCAAACATCCATGCTGCTCAGCATCCTGCTCCTGGTAGTGGTGGGATGCTTTTTGAAGAGTCCAAGACCAAAGCAGGCCACATGATGGGTTTCTTCACATGACTACCCAGCTTCCAGCAAATTCAGGAGCTTCATGGATTACAGCCAACACCCTTGTACTTTTGGGTGTTGAACATTTCTGGTCTGTAAGCCCACATGAAATTTCACCATCCAGCATGCTGTGTGACAATGAGGCCCTGAGCCACCACCACCACCACATTCTTGTATCAGCAACCACTAACCAGCAAACCCAGCCACAGCTGCCCATTTTATAGCTCTCTGCCACCTGCAGCTTATTACCTAAACCCCAGCAGCTGGTTCCCCGTTAGCTGTGTAAGCCCAGGCCCTCACCTCTGTATACCCACCTCAAGTTCAGTTGCTCCCTAGGAGGTAAGAAAACCTGGTTTGCCCGATCATTAATGGGAACTTTCCAGACAGTTTTGGCAAAGTCCAGCTGACCGCTTTGCAATGCCGTTTTTCCCAAGTCACATTTTGGGATGCAGCTATGATTAAGGGAGAGTGTGCTGTGTAAGCTCACACATCAGGCCAAATAAATGAAAGATGTCTCCGATGGGCCGTCTCGGGGCCCGTCAGATTTTAGCCTGTCTAAACAATCTGTTAACATTTAACAAGCTGCTGAAATCCACTGGTGGACAAAAGGCATTTCTGGCATTTCTGGACTTTGTGTCAAACTGTATTTGTTAACCCAAAATGTAATGATCAAAACAATATGCATATATCTCGACCTTTCCTAAAATTACCAGGCCCGGTGGGAAATGCAGTGAATCCATAGTGTTTGTTGACATTCTCAGCAGGAGGCAACTTGTTACACCAGCAGCCTCGGGTGCACAGTAAATAACTTAGCGGTGCCTATGCCTCCTCGATGATTTACGATGTACGTGGAGACACATTCCATCTAGTCACATCCCGCTGAGACTTTGTTCATAATTTGCTTATTCAGAATTACATGAAGGTCTGTGAAACTTCTTCCTTCCCTCTTTTCTCTCTCTTTTATCTCACTTACCTCCTATGGCTTCATACCCGTCACAGTGCTGTTCTGGGGGATGCCCGAGATAACTCAGGTCCTAGAAGCACGGAACCTCTTCCGTGAGGACGCTTCATCCCATGGAGACTGTAAAGTTGGTAGAAAGGAGCAGGAAAATTCAAACGACTGTTATAGCGGGAACTCCTGGCAGGCTGGTGGATCACACGAAGTGTCATCAACGTGTGAGACCTTCTGCCAAAGGTGCCACACTGCAGACAAGTGTGAACTCTGCTTATGGCCGGTGCCCTTGCGGTCACCTACCTGCTTGGTGGTACCTTCTGAAAAGCTACGTGGCAGTGGCTTCTTCAAGATCTGTCCTAAAGATCCTCCCTACCAAATAAACAGACAATGTCTGCATTGGTGTCTCTGCCAACGGATTTGCTCTGGCAAGCCTGATCTTTCCTGAAACAAAGAGGTGACCGCTACGTCGCACTTTAATCCCACGTGTTCAAGTGCTCACTTTCCCGTTGCTTCCATTAATCACAAACCAATCTTTTAGATGGAAAGAATAGAGATGAACTTTTTCAAAGAAAAATGAAAAGAGGAGTGGACTAGAGAAGGTGACTGATATAGATGCAGAAGTGGAAAGAAAGGTCTTGCTACAGTGTTATTAGAGTCATAGATTTAAAGAAAGGATTGAAAGGAAGAGGCAAAATAGAGTATACACAAAGCCCTCAAATGCTGCTCACAGCCATTTGTCTGGCTGAGGCTCCTGGGGTAAGGCCAGGTTTACAGGACTGGCAGCTGACAATATTTTAACTGAGATGGATGTACATGCTGAATTCTTCAGGAGCTGTGAAAGTTTAGAAGGCCCATTAGCTGCTTTGGGGGGAAAAAGTCTTATTTTGCTCATATTTCAATGGACTTGTGGTCTAGTTTGCCGTTACACGGGATGGTATGAGAATCTCTGCGGCTCCTTCTGACTGAAAGGGTCAGAAGAAATAAACAATAGAAAAGTCCTGAAGATCCTGTTGCATTTAAGTGCTTAGATGCAACTTCAGATTTCAGATAAGCCTAACGATCTTGAGTCACCTTGCCTTTGACTCTTCTGCGGTAAGTCAAGGAGCTCACACACCAGCTCCCATTTGCCTGCCACGCTTGCTGTGAGTGCCCCAAAAAGCTTTCGTAGTGCCTGCTGGGCTCACGCCTAAGGAAAAGGAGGCAGGAAACCTCAGTGCCGGGCAATCACTTAGGTGCTCTCCACTGCTTTCATGCTGTTATTAGAAGATTTGCAGATGAGGATATTGAAACGATCAAACAACACGTAATTAAACAGTGGAACTCGCAGCCACAGCATGTTGTGGAGGCCAAGAGTATGGATGCTTTAAAAAGGGTTGGGCAAAATCTCGTTATTAAACGTGGTGTTCAGGAAGAAGCATGTGGTGTTAGAAGTCCCTGGTCTACTGGTGATGGCAAAGAGGATGGTGCAGAGAGGGCGTCACTCGATATTTGTCTTCTCCTATGTTTTCCTTAAGCATCTGCTAGTGGTTGCCGTCAGAGGCAAGATGCCGCGCAGCTGGCTTTCGTCTGAGAGCATCGATCCACCCCATCACAGCCTTCCCTACAGTTAACAGGCTTAAGAGCTTTCTAGTTTAGTACCAGTACTGATATTTTACACATGGCTTTTATTTCTCATTTTATAATAGTATGTACAACAGGCTGCTGATAAAATCGTAATGTTTTCCATCATCCTTCCGCACCCCCATTGCATTGCCCGTGTCCAAGACAATCAGAGCAGCAGGAGGCTGCGAGTGAGAAAGTGAGCTGCTGTGAATAGGGAGAGTTAATAGATAGCAGAAAGGGAAGCCCAAAAGCAGAAATAAGCTTTTTGAAGAGGGCGACTGCTTTTCACATGCATTCCCCTTAGTGATTAAATGGACCGGGATACAGCCAGATGTGAAGGACTCAACAGAGCTCAAACAGCTTGCAAAAAATATTTTTGAATACTCAGCTTCTACCTAATTTGCTGCTTTTTGTTTATCCACAAAAGTATCTGGAGGGCTGCAAGGTATTTACCAAGCTATTGACAAATTCTGGCTGGAATAAATTTGCGCAGCACAAATGTTTCTCCCTATCTAACATTTACTATCTTTTTTTTTTTTTCTCCTGTCTGTCAGCATTAGCCATCCTGTCAGGAAGCAGAAGCAACAGCAAGTGGCCAGTAATATGTTTGGCAAAGTGAATAGTGTCAAGTAATTCATCCCCTAAAATTATCAGACGTGCTCAAGGTAGTTGCAGGTACCCTGCACTGGGCTTTAAGTGATTCTGCCACCCACTGACCCTCGTAGCATCCGAATGACTTTGGCTGATGCAATGAGATGGAGGTGGCTTCTGTGGTCGCTTCTTCGGCTCCCACGTGGCAGAAAGAAAGGTGCTTCCTAACCTTTTGCCATTGCCCCGTGAAGCATCGCAGGGCTCAGACAGCTCTAACCTTGGTAGAAACCCAGCGGGACACCTCGGTGTGCCTCAGTGGGCTCTTCCAGGGCTCAGGACTCAGCCCTGTTTGGGGGGAGCGTTCTCAGTGGTGTGGAAGACAGGACCGCCAGAGGTTCGCAGCTAAGCCAGCGCTTAGGTTATGGACATGCATTTTTCAGAGTACCCAAGGCCAGAGCCTTGGGGATGGAATTTAGGTTTGTCAGAGGTTTTGTGGTGTTTTAGACACATGATTTACCTCTTTTATTAATGTAGGGCATCTGCCTGGTGCAGTGCCACCAGAACTAGTCTCTGGACCGCCAGCTGTGGAGCAGAGAACTGTGGAGCTCCTCTGAAGTCCTGTTTGTCCTACTGATGGAAATCTCGAACTGGCTGGGCTCAGTTAGCCTGGAGATGTATTGTGCTGGATCCAGATCTGCAAGGCACATGGCGGAAGCACAATGAACCCGATACTGTACAACCTCCGGCGGAGAGCCAGCGTAGCAGTCACAGTCCCGTACACACATGGGATGTGTTTAGAAAGCGCCTTTGATTCTTTGTAGTTTGGGTTGTAGTCCATGTTTTAAAGACATACCTTGTAGGTGTTAGCGGACAATGTGCTTCCACCATTTCTCTGATGATGATGTTGGTCCTGATCACTTGCCGGTTGGGCAGTGGGATGCAGAGAGACTTCATCGAACCAGCAGCCAGAGCAGGTTAGCTAAAGCATGGCCGGAATGAAAGGCACCCTGTTTTTTTGCTTCCTTCTGAATTCCCGATCTATTTTAGATTCACTCCTTCCTTTCAAAAGAGAAAGCAGCTGCACTGGACTGATGAGGGGCAGCGTGCGAGCAGGGCACTCGCACAGCCCTGCCCCTCCCTGCTGCCTCTGTAGCTGAACATCAGTAGCACCGACATTCGGAGACCACTGCGGGTTTTAATGAGACTTAACGAGTTGAGGAAAACAAAACAGGCAGATTCCTACACATTAAACCCAACACAGAACTGTGACTGTTCCAGCAACAGGAACGAGACATCGCTAAGGTCTAACAAAGGGAGCAGAATCGAGACCACGTAGAGGGGAAAACATTCATGATCCATCACATGGGACAGCGGAGCCTGGCAGGCTGTGTGAGTGGATGGGCAGGATTCAGCGCTGCCCTTGGCGTGGTTCTGGGCCATCTGAAACCCGGCGGTGGCTTCTCCGTGTCAGAACTGAGGCACAGTCATGGACAGCTGGAAAAACATACTCTGCTGTTGCCTAAACACCACCTGCATTGAAGCAAAGGATCTTCACACTTGCGTTCTTCAAAGGAAAAACAACCCCACTTGCCACGAATGTTTTCCCTTGGGCTGGAAGCCCCAAACCACAACCAGGCAGAGACCTTTGGTTGCCGATCTGTTTTGCACCTTCTGACACATGGCCTTCTACTGTTGTTTACTCTTAAATAAAGAGTCATTCTACCAAATACAGGTTCATAGCCATTGACAAGAGTGTTACATGCTAATTCAAAGTTGTCTTTTACAAAAAATAAGTAAAAACAAAGGACCGTCTTACAGACACACATATTTTCCATGAATAACTGCCTGTAACTAGAAAACAGGTTTTTTTTGCTCCTAACCTGGAGCTGTTGCCGTCCCTTCTGTGATCATCTTTTTAACGATCTTTAACCATGCACTGCAGAGTGAAACCAGGGAGGAAGCAGTCACTCAGCACCACCCGGGGGGTGACCGTGGGCCGCAATGCCACCGACCTCAATGAGGGATCTTCTCTGAGGCTTACTGCCAGCAAAAGCATTGCCTGGTTTGTAAGGACTCCCTCAGATTCCAGTTTCCCTGTGCTTTATCTGCAGGTCAGACAAATTGCACGTCCGGGTTGAATTCCCTGTTGAGGAGGAGCCAGAAGAAGTGAAGGGCAGGGGTGGAGGGCAGAGATCGGCAGGCACAACTTGGCTCTTAAACAGTAGCTATTAAACATATTGGTACTTCTGTCCTAAAAGAGCCAAGTGATTTCAGTGTGTACTAAAAGTTGAGTTAATTAAATGCCAGAATTACCTTTCGAATGCTTTATATCCACGGAAGATGGACAAGGCATTTATATTACAGTATCTGCATTTGTAGAAGCAAATAAATCTAAATCTCTGGATGTTCTGAGGCTGTGTGAAACCTGTCAGGGCTCCCTGGGGCCGGGGAGATCTCCCGGTGGGGCCGGGACTGGGACCGGCTGCTAGAGCATCGCTGGGGCAGGACGGAGGCCCTGGGCTGGGCTGGGGTCCTGGGCAGGGGCAGGGGTGGGGGTCCCAGGTGGGGCTGGCCAGGGACATCCAGGTCCTGACATGCCCAACCCCAACACAAACAATTTAGAAAGCTCCAAGTCATTTCAGTGAAGCAGTCAAATGAATCAAGTCTGATTTTCCTGCTTTCTTCACCTAATGAGACAACGGGGAGATTTATGGTATAATTGAGCCAACTCAGTGTTGCTGTAATTTGACATCTAATTAATCAATGTCCAGTTCCTTCACAGGTGCAAAACAAATACTTCCTAACTGGTGCAGGCATGTTTCTATGAAAAAAACCCAAACAAAGCCCATAAAATTTGTTCATTTCCTGCTTCCTCCTACCATTTCAGCCTGAAAAGCCGCTGCAGTACCGTCACTGCCCCAAAGCACAAGAAGCGACGTTGCAGGGTGCCCACATCCCACGGGTCCCACGGGACGGCTGCCACATGAGGCAGCCCCGGTGCACGTTGCTGGAGGCACGAGTGGCGGTCGATGCCAGCAGGAGTGAGAGAAGCAGCTTTTCTCACCAAAATACTCTTTGCTGCAAACCTGATGCCCGAGGTTTGTCAGTGGGGAGGGAAGGGGCTTGTGTTTCTGCAGCTGGACAAGTCCAGGGATTGTAGGAAGCTGTAAAGGCACGACTACGACAGGCAATGATCCGAGTAAAATTCTGGCCCTATTAGAGTTAATGGGAGTTTTGCATTTGACCTCAGTGAGGCCAAGGATTTTACCCGAGGAGTATTAGTCATCAGTATCGAGATGAATTAGACGACTTGTCAACAAGAAGCAGGCAAGGTTATTCCCATGGGCTGCTGAGCTCGGAATCAGAAAAGCTGGAAAAATAATGTCCAGCTTATTCCATTTACACTCACAATGCATGTGATGCCTGTATGCAATACCTAAGCATTTATCGCCTGTTTTATTCTGTTCCTGTCAAACACGCTGGGGAATGCTTTGTTCGGGGAGGTGGGAGGGAATGTAGGGTAAAATTTCCTTGGAAAACTTCCCAGAACTGGGCTCAGCTCTCGTAAACAAGCCCTGGGAAGGCAGTTTCGGTGTACAACCTATGGTTGATATTTCTTGGAAATACCAGCAAGCAGAGCTACGAACAGCCCCATGGAAGCGCAGATGGCTTGGAGAGCCTGCAGCCCGGCCAGCCCTGCCGGCACGCTCCCGCAATGCTTCCTTGAAATTGCTGCTCGGTTGGTTTTGAGAATGTGATCCCTTTGAGACTTAGTAAACACAGCAAAAATGTCCAAAATTTTAATTTGAATTTTCAAGTACAGGCAGTTTAGCACTGGGGAGGAAACAACAATTTAATAAGGAGGTTTGTGGGAGACCGCTTTTGTTTTTCATCTGATCCTGCCATCCGGGCACAGAAATACCCGTTTGGGCAGTAAAAACTGACCAGCACAGCGTAGGAGTCAGGTGATCAGAAACAGCCGTTTCCAAAAACTTCACAAGAAGGAATGCAAGAATTTTTCAGGGAATAATAGAACATCTATATTTGGGAAAAAGAATTATTTGCCTGTGAGCAACAGAAAAATAGATGAAGTAGTTAAATTTGTTAGAGAAATCAATGATTACTTATCATTTGCCTGGCTAAATATCATTAATCTTCATATTTATCTTACAAACCTTTTACCATGGAACTACCTGGTTCTTCACGTTCCCCTGAGCTGTTGAACCCGGTGGTGGTACCCGTGATGCAGCTCAGGCTGGGTTTGCCTGTGAGCAACAGAAAAATAGATGAAGTAGTTAAATTTGTTAGAGAAATCAATGATTACTTATCATTTGCCTGGCTAAATATCATTAATCTTCATATTTATCTTACAAACCTTTTACCATGGAACTACCTGGTTCTTCACGTTCCCCTGAGCTGTTGAACCCGTTGGTGGTACCCGTGATGCAGCTCAGGCTGGGCAGCAGCCGTCAGCGCCAGCGTCAGCTGCTCTGGTTTTACCGGCTGTGCCGCCGGCTCTCCCTGACCATGGCTGGATGCAGCGGAGATGAGCCAGGAGAAATCAGTCCTTGCTGCTGCTTGCCCTACAGCCAGAGGCAGTCAATCCACACAAGACACGAGTGGGAAATTGGAAGGTAAGAAATCTGTAATATCTATATTCTGGAGATGAGAGAAGGAAGAATAAGGGAGCCAGCAGTAGAAAGGGTCCCGCCAAGGCACAGCTCAGGTGCAGCAGCCTCCCCGAGCGCTGCGCGGCCGGCAAATGGGCGCTTGCGGGTCCCTGCTCCGACCCAGGCAGGGCACGGGTCAATCCTCACCATCGGATGGATGTCTCAATGACGGGAGTCCTCACAGGGGCATGGGTCTGCGCAGGAGAAACTCATCTCAGGCTTACGGAGATGCAAACGGCCATAACCAAAACAAGCACAGGAAGAAAGATGGTCGTGACAGGACAGTTTTGAAGGAAGGAGGGGGAAGAGATTTTTCCCATGAGAAAGTTTTCCACAGCGGCTCATCGCTAGCCACACCGCTTACAGACAAGTCTATTCTTTGCTCTTCTCTTAGCAGTCATCACAAGAGGAAAAATGCATGCAGCTGCACCCATACAGCGTGGCAAGGCGCCAGGGGCTACGCAGTGCCGCAGCAGTGCTTTGCAGTTTGTTTTAGAAGAAGCGATGGTAGCTGCTGATACATTTTTGGCAATCCTCTTGCCCCGCTATAGATCATAGAATAATTTGTGCTGGAAAGGACCTCGGGAGGTCATCCAGTCCAACTCCCATTCACAGCAGAGTTTTGGACCAGTAGATCCCCCCTGGATTGCACCGGTTGGTGCTCTAAGCAACTGCAGAGCGTTGCCATTGCAGGGAGCTGGAAGCCAGCTCATCCCGCCGCTGGACACCCCACTCTGCTCCCACTTCGCCAGCTCCCACCCCGCCAGCGGGAGAGTCGCTCCCCGCGTTGCGTTAGCCCGCGGACGGGGCCCATGCTCCTGTCCTCTCTGCAGAAGTGCTACGTGACGAGGCTGGTCTATAGCCCGCGAGGTGTGAGCCAGCTCTGCCGTGCCAAAACCATCAGATTGTTCCTCTTTGTCGTCGTGTCGTCAGACGGGCGAAGAAGTGATGCTGAAGTACCAGTTGCTCTTGAGTGTAATGTGAGGCCACACACTCGCCCAGACTTGGACTCCCGAAAGATACACGTGACGTGGCACAGAAATCATGGTGGACATCAACTCTTCCAGGAAAAACTGGATTATTGTCCTTACATAAAAATGTTCACGTAAGCTGGAGCCAGTATCTTGAAGAATTCTGTTTCCTAGGGAAGTTATGCTGATCTGTAAAACTCGGGTTAGGTTAGGAAATTGCTCGCATTCAGGAGTGTTCAGGTCTGGATTTTGGTCTGGTTTTCTGGCTGTGGGTTCAGGTTCAGATCCTAAACCTTGATCTGTCCCCCCAGTATGCAGAGAGGGCTGGAGGGTGTTGGTTCTGTATGGGAGCTGTCCCCGTTGGCAGCCTGGGCTCCGGGCCATCTTGTGCCACAGCTCTGGGAGGTGATGCCTCACCGTAATGGGGGGATCGGCTGGCTGAGCCCCAGCATCACAGGCGGGACCCCCCCAAAGCTTACCTGCTTTCACGGACCCCGTGGAAATGGCACTACTGCTGCCGCCGGGGAGCAGGAGGGAGCGTGGTACCTGATACACCAGGTGGGTCCAGTGTCCCATACAGCCAGGGCTGGGACTTGTCCCTCTCTCCATAGGAGCGAGGCTCCTTTCCTCCGCCAGACACTGGCTGGATAACAGGATTCTCCAGCAAAGGTGAACTCACCCTCCCACAGAGAGACAATGACATCTTTTGTACCAAAAGTTGTGCAAGACAGAAGGCAGATTGTTTCCTGGCAGAGGGGAGTGGACGCTTGGCAGAGTCCCGGCGCTGCAGCCTCGGAGGGCGTTTGTATCCCTTTTTCCAAGAGCGCTGCCACACGCAGTACCATGCCCAGGGACCCTCCGCCGAGGCCGTGGGGAGCCCTCACATCGTCTTCACGGAGGGCTGGGATGGTTCCTGCAAGGGACAAGCAAACAAACCAAGTTCCTGCAGCACAGCAGGAACTACCAAGACGTTCCCTGTTCAGAGGGCAGCAGCTATTTAAATCTAGAGTGTTTCAATACATGTTATTTTAAAAAGAACCAATAAAAACTATTTATAAATTTGCTCAAGAAGAAAATGTGCAACAGTGAGATTTTTTAATTTATTTTTTTTTTTAAAATCTCCCTGCTCTCATCATAACTAGATTGATGATTTCTGTGTTTCTCCTTTTAGGAGGATGACTAGAATAAGTTGCCAGCTGAATTTCTCTTTTATTTTATTCCAAGTTTTAATTTAAGACAGGAGAAGTGTGGCTAAGCTTCTTACTTTATGCAATTATTTTCTGGCACAGAACCCAGAGTCTCTCTAACTACATAGCTATGTGTTCCATATTGTTTCTATCACGTTGGGATTGAAGGGAAGGATGTAAGTGACTGGTGACAGTCAAGTGCTGATGACAAAGCCTTGAGACAGCAGGTGAAGCAGAGCTGCATTTGCCCCATACACGAGTTTCACACTCAGACCTGGAAATCATTTGACAGTGAGGTGGATGCTCAGCCCCCATCATCTGTCAGGTAGGCGACAACATGCGTTTGTACATACATAGACACGGATAAGCAGGTGCATTAAATTGATGATGTAATGCATAGGTGGCAGACTGAAACTTGGCATCAAGATTAAGAAATACAGACTATTTTGTCTGTAAAAAAGGTTTTTAATGGCCAGCTTCCTGTATCACTGAACTCCAGTGACGTGCCTCGGTGGGTGAATTCCATGTTTAGTATAGGATGTGATTCTGGAACTTAAGACCACAAATTCACACCTATGAATTAACTTCATTCCAATTAGAGTCAGTAGTGTGTCCTGTGGGTAAAGTAAGGATTTATTTGTCCAGGTATTGAAAATTAACTGACTGAAATCTCCTTTCCTTGTCTGCCAGTGAGGCCGTGGAAATTTCCCATTGTATGATTCTTCTTACCCTTGCACTGCTGCCTTTAAATGGAGGTTTGGCTCCACAGCTTCATTTCCATCCAGAGGCGCAGCAGCCTGGTCTGCAGACCTGCCCTGTTCGTATGGACATAATACGCAATTTGTTGTAGACTTCTTCCCCACTCCTTACGTGCTGTATGATGTCCTGGAGTGCAGGCTGGCTGTGTCAAGCCTGCTTTGTACTCTGTGCATGAGCAACCCCAAACAAACCATCCCGTATCACTGGGATAACAGTAAATAAAGGGTCACAGATGGAAAGGGTGCACCTTCCCCAAAAAAACCCCTGCTTTTGGTCTTCAGCATCAGGCTTCGATTTGACTTCATGTGTTTTAGAGGCATGAAGTGTAATAGAGGTTGTAAGTTTTATAATATTGTGTTATTGGCACAAGACACACGTTGCCTGATTCCATGCAAACGACAGGGAACGGAACAGAGCTCTGTACTGGGGAGCCGGACTCTGCTGGCCCAGGCAGCCTACGCAGATGTCCATAGCCTTGTTCGGATAGACTGGTCCCAGATGGGCTTTCAATATTTTCTGTAACTAAATTTAGCTTTAACAAAGTTGTTCTGATCACTTTGCTACATTCCGTTATCTAATACCATAATAATAATGGTGTAATCTCCACATTTTAGTTGTTACTAAATTTTGAGGAATTTGAACATTTCAGCATCTCTCCAGAGTGCTGAGAGCATCAGGAAGCTGGTTAAGGCATTGCATGGGCCATTGGCAGAGGTCTTCTCTTTCCCCTCTGACATCGTTAGCATCGATGCAGATTTATCTTTTAGATCTGCAAACCTATGGCCGGTTTTAAAGCCCTCCCTGATTTTCCATCATCCAGGAACGCTTCAGCAACTGCTTTGTTCTTAGCCGCTGGCCGTGTGGTGTGATCTGTCGGCACTTCCTTCTCCAGTCAGCATGGGAACGTTGGAAATAAAATATTGTCTTTTCAGAGCAGGGCTTGCTGACCTTCCAGGGCACGGGTGCCGGGTCAGTTGTTCGACAGGTGTTAGGAGCCCAGGCTGGCCTGCTGGCCGAGACACGCTGCAGAGGTCCCTGGGGCAGGAGGTGCCCGGGGCTGGCGGAGGGCTCCAGCCCATCAGCGTCGGGAGGAACCAGGTCTCAGGAAATACTGGAGACCCTCAAGCAAAGCAAAACAAACATACAGGAACTCCCGCAGGAGGCGGGGAAGGAACGCGAGAGCATAAGGAAGGAATTACCACTTTTGTTTCACTGTCTCAAAGAGGATTTGGAGAAAACGTGGAGAGTTGGAAAAGACATGATTTGGGGCTGGTCGGGCTGGTGTTCAGTGGCAGAGGAGGAGGAGGACAGCTGGGCGGCACAGGCGGGGGGACAGGGACCTCTCCAGGCTGAAGGGATGGTTTGGAAAGGCGGTATCAGGGTTACAGGTGGGCAGCATGGTGGCACTGGGCAGGTGCATCACCCCTGCCTCCAGAAGGTCACCATCAGAGCCTGGTCACCTCAGATTAATCCTGCCCCAAACCAATTTTGAGCTTGTTTGCTTTTATGTCCCACTCAGCGCTCATTGCGCCCTGCCCGTGCGTGGCTACAGCAGGGCTGCAGTGAACAAGGTCTCAGCATCTTTCTGCCAGTTCCTTGGTGCACCGTTGTCCCCTGGGGCCTCCATAAACATCATTGTCAGGTCTGAGAAATGCGTAAAAATAATGGGAGAAAAACCAAGCAAAGAAACACAGACATCCCCACGAGTGCAGGCAACTAAAACGGGGGACACCAAAATAGCAAACAGCCTTTCAGAGTTTAGCCTAATTTTCAGTTTGCTGTAAATGGAAATTCATTGCAGTGGTACTGCTCCAAGGTCCGTGGTGTTTCTCCCCAAAAGGTTGAATGGTGCTTTGATGGATCAGAAATACATCTCTGGACCCGCCAGCTCCTGCTGCTGCGTGGGACTGGGCAGCCCATAGCTCTGACCTGGCAGCAGAATTCAGGCACTCCTGAGTACCATAAACTAAGTTTTTCTCATTCTAATTCAAATATATGGTCATTACCAAACGTTAGCATCTTACCTGTCAGTGTAACAAATTACAGAGCTCTGGCAGCTGGAGAGACAAACACCAGCAACACTCAGTGCTTGCAAGTTATCAAACCAAAGATAAATATTTATATGGCATGCTACAAGACTCCCAGCTTCGGGCCATAAACCCCACTGAACCACCGCATCAAGGAAGCAGGCACCAAACCATTAAGTTAAATCACTCAGATCCCACTCCCTCCACACCTCTTCCAGCCCTTGCTCAGTGTCATGCCCATCTTCCCAGGGACAGGGTAAGGCAGGGAGATGGACTGCCCACAGCTGGGC
>NW_009624083.1:54572-61733 GCF_000690535.1 Cariama cristata | reverse complement strand
CCCCGCCCCCCGGTCCCCGCCCCTGCCCCAGCCACGGTCGTGGCCCCGCTTTCCCCAAACGAGAGAAGTTCAACACAGGCGGGATAACATTTCTGAGCTATTCCAGGCCCTGTTTTCAGAGCCGCTGAGCAGCAGCAGCCCCAGTGAAATTAAGAGTTGGGAATGTTTAGGATGGTGGAAAAATCAGGCTGCACATTCAGAGGTATGCAGTCGTTCCAGCTGCATCCCAACGGAGAACTGGGACACGAGACATAAACCTCGTGGTGACCACTGAGAACAGGCTTGACCCAGCAGCACCAGCACTAGCTTTACTCAATAGACTTTAATCCGAATTTCTTTCCCAGGTCATTCCTCTTCTTCCCTGTTCCCCAAGCACTTTCAGCAGGTCCCCACCGTCACAGCCGCCCGAGCAGCGCAGTCCCCCTTGCCGGGCCCTGCTGCCCTCCCGTCTGCAAAGCCGAAGCCAAAACTCACCCAGCAAACACTGCAGAAAGTCGACGAGAGAACACTTCAGAAAGCAGATTATATTGCCGTGCTCTGCAAGGAACTTTCAAAAAAGCTGTGGGCTCCCTCCGCTACTGAGTGGAAGATACATATTACAGTAAAAAGCATTACAGTTTATTTTTTTTCCTGATTTCTTCCCCCCTCTTAACTCCCCCTTTTTGGCAACAACTTTTTGCAAAAGATACTTTTTTCTAGGTTGGAAAATTTCGAATTTTATTTCTACTCAACCTTGAATGGTCTCTGAGTTCATTTCTTCATTTGCAGACTTCTCCTTCATTTTTTCCCCCTTTTCCTTTTTTGCTTTCAATGTTTTCTACTGTACTTCTTCCACTTTGGAATCATTTGAGGGTGACAAAGAAAATCAAACAAACTGGGAATTTTCCTGTTTTGGAGAAATTTTGAAAAGTTACAGAACAGGGGAGACAATTGAAAAAAGAAAGGAAAATGAATTTAAAAAAAAATACATTCACTTACGAATGGGAGAAAAAGCAGGAAAAAGAGGGAAAATCGAAACAGTTAAATATTTAAAATTATTTTTCAGCAGTATTAAATCTTTAAAACTGCTCAATTTCAAACCTGAAAGAAGCCACAAATTTGATCTTTTCCACAGACACATATAAATAGTAAAAGGATAAAGTACACTGAGATTAAATAAGAAGGAAAATTATCTTCTTACAGAGAGAAAGTGACTGAGGAAAGCGGAAAGTCCTGATGCTTGAATGCTCTCGGCAGCATCTACAGCCCCTGAGACCTTGGCTCTGGGCAGCATCTCCAGCCCCTGAGACCTTGTGCATCTCAGAAGCCAAGGCTGAGGGGCTGGGGTCCAGGTTCGTTTCTAACAGCCTCTCCTGGCTTGCAGGCCATTAGGCTGAAGAAAAAAACCTGCATTTCACACGTGGACGTGGAAGCTGCTTCTACACCAGCAAATGTCCCAGTGCCAGGGAGCGCTCGGGCATGGTGGCAGTCCCTCACCTGGCAGTGTCATTGATGCCTTGGCCCTCTCGCCCTGCACAAAGCTCTCCCTGGCCCATGCTAACTCATGGTCTTCCCCACAGTTTCCCATGGTCCAGGAGCTGGCGGGGCTTTTGGAGGTAAAAGATGTCTCCGGTACAGCAGTGGGATGCTCTGTGCTGGAGTGGTCCCAGACACGTTTGGTTTGCTGGCACCGCCACGGAGGTGCTAGCAGCTCTACAGGTAGGTGGTGGCCTCTCGGCTCTCCCGCTCTCTAGCCTGCGCGACGGCAACGTTGATGCACTGAAGCCACTCCTCGGCGTTCTTCTCGTCTTTGGCCTTGAAAACATAGGTCTTGCTGTCAGTGAAGATCTCAAAGGCCCGGGGCAGGCTGCGGTCCCTGCGCTTCTTTGCCACCACTTTAACGCTCTGCACCTTGCTGAGCTCAATGGGGCAGTCATCGGGGTCATCTTTCTGAAACACAGGGAAGACAGACAGAACCAAGTTCATCTGGTAGACCTTCCACCATCTTAGTAACAGTTGATGTCTCTAGAACTGGGCTTGTAAACATTGCTCGTGCGGGCAAACGCACCAATGGGGACTTCCCAAAAGAAGGAACTCCCTTAGGGGAGTTAGAAACGCCCCTCCCACGCAGTGCCACACTCCCCGACTGAACACCGTTGGGTTTCATGGGATGTCAGGGTCTACTGCACTCAACGGCCAAGGGTCCACACTGACGCCCATGAGCTCTTCCCCCTCAGCATCAGCACTTTCTAGTTCCAACTTCAGCTATTAACATGGGCTTGGATTTTCCTTTCTCTGGCTTTTAATAACGGTGACCTCTGTTAATGGTGCCAGGCACAACCAGTGTCAATGGGAAATGCTTCCTAGGTACAAAAATCAGCCAGTCCTCCGGGACTGAAGAAAGCTCTCTTCTCTTAAGCAGTGCTAAGTTGTTCCCCTTCTCAGAGTCCCCACCTGAAGATGGAAGCAGCAACTCCTTTTGTTGGTTTTGAAAACAGAACAGATATCTCACCCGGGAATGTGAGGGAAATCATGGCATTTCTTAGTTGGGAATGGCGAATACGGGACAGCTCAGTTGCAATTTTGTTTGAAAACGCATAAAGTAAGTACGTCTAGGAAATCTTAGTGTCATTGTACGAAATACGATGCAGGGAGTGTAAAAGAGAGTTGTACAAAATCATGAAAGTTTCCTATGGGAGAGGAGATTCGTGAGCTCATAAAAAATGTACGAATTGAGTCTCCAGGTGAGAATTTTAAGCCCAGGGCCCTGATTCCTCCAGAATATTTATGTTTCTCCTATTGAGCTTCTTACATATCCTACCAAGAGGAGTAAAGCAGATTTTCCAAAAGCTTTCTGCTCCTATCGTACAGGAAAGGTCTGGACTGATCTGAGGGAGAATTAGGGGTTAATTGTCTTGCGGGAGCTGAGCAGGGCTCGGCAGAGGCTGCGGCGTGGGCACTGCTGGCTGCAGAGCTGCTCTGCCTGCCCCAGCTTCGTCTGCTCTCCCAGCAGGCCAGGTCTGAAACACAGGACCAGAACTGGGCAGGGAGACTTCTCCTGCAATAATGTCTCAGTCCTTCTGGGAAAGAACCAGGAACATTTTACTGTTCTAAGGAAAAGCTTACCTGAAGAGACCACCCAAAAGAAGTCTCAAGCTCAACGGCTGTGATTGCTCTCTGAGATTTGGTAGTCCCCTACCATTACCACTGATCTGCCATTTTTCCACATCCATAATGAATACCCAGGATGAGTTTTGGAGCTCTTCTGTGTTGCATACATACGTATTATTTGCAGTCAAGGTCTCCTACTTTCCTGAACTGCCACAATCCCTGGGCAATCCCCTCCTTTCGGACTCAGAACAGTACTGAAGTCCATGCCTTGACCAGAGCAGCTCTCCAGCAAGAGAGGCTGGCACGAAGCCCTCGGCAGGGCCAGTGGCTGGGGGAGCAGATGGACTCCTCTGGGACATGGGAGGTCCCTCGGCTGCCAACGGCAGTGACTGCATACAGCCATCATCTTCCCCACACAGTTCTATCCCCCCGTGTTGCTGTTGCTCGTTCTGGGATGGAACGAGACCGAATTTGTCTGTCTCGTTCATTTTTTTATCAGGGACTCTATTCCAGGCCTGAGAATTTTTCTTTAAATGGATAATTTCCTACTAAAATGTTTGGTTCTGACCAAATGACTTTCCATGAACAATGAAGTTCATCTCCAACTTCACATGGGAACAAATGCTTCCAGAGCCATCACCGATTCCCCATGCACGACCACGGGACCGCAGCAGTGGCCCACCCTCCCCTGCTTCCACAAACAGCAATTAAGGCTTTATCGACAGTGTTAAGCTGGCTCTGTACTGAAATCTGACCTGGGATAAACATTATGAAAATTTTATCACAGAAAATGCAAAGCAACGATAGACTCCAGAACCAAAACTTTGCACCCCATGAGCCAGACTCACACACTTAGAAGCCTATCTAGCAAAAACTATATACTCCCTTCGTTACCACACAGCGTTTGACCTCAAGTTGCTAAAGAAAGTTGATTGTACCCTAGGCACATTTCTGTGGAAGGAGTTTACCACAATTTTCCAGGAGTTTAGGATGTGGCTCTTTTTCAGACCTCTTATATTTCGTTTTTCTCCTGCCTCCCCTTTACCCACTGCCCATACAGTTGCTTACACAAAGCGAATATTGTCCACATGGTTACTCTGACGAAGGGAAGGTTCATGGTGGGGCTCCAGGAATAAGCAGGCACAGCCAGCTGGCCATCTCACAATACCTCCTCTGTGTTAGGTTTGTATTTTTAAGTGAGCAGCATGTAAAGTCCAAACACCCACGCAGCACCCAGCCCTGCTCTGCAACACCAGAGATGATGGGGCAGAGCTGTCACGCTCAGCCAGGCAAGCACCATCCGGCTTCGAAGACTGAAATGAGCCCAGATGGAGCTGGGCAGGAGTCTCTACTACCGCTTTCGCCGGCTGCAGCCTGTAGCCCTGCATCGTGCGATGCTTTTGGCACCCACACCAGGCCACGACGCGCGAGGCTGGTCCTCCTGCCGGGTGCCAGAGGTATGCAGGAGCGGACCTTCTGTGGGATCTGAAAATCAGACTTTTATTGTCCGAACCACTTCAGTGAGGCTTCAGACCTCCAGCCCTGCTTAAAGGGCTTAATGTTTTGTGTTTGGTGTCTGCAATAGTCAGCCCCGGGCACGTGCGCAACCTAAACCGGTGGGCTCAGGGTTGCTCCAGGCTGCAACCCAAGCAATGGTTAACGGCAGGACTCGATTCTCGAATTTAGGCCAAAAATGTAGAAGTAACAGGATATAATGCACCAGTCTGAAAGACTGATTACCCAGGCACAATAACCCCGCTGCTGTCCCCGGGGGGCTGGATGCCAGCCTGCTACACCGACGAACCAGTCCAGCTATTTGTGTTCAACTTTAAAAAAAGCAAAGAAGCCTTGAGTTTGCCAGTTAAAAAGGGCCAATTAAGCTATATGAATTACGCTGTTGAGCAAAATCTGCTGTTCAACAATCTAATCTGCCAGCTTCACCCACCTGCGATTTCCTCAGATGAACAAGGGGAGCACTGAGAATGCAAATCTAAGGAGGCAATCACATCCTAGGAGTAACCAAGGTATTCTGATGTGCCTTATGCCTGGTTTGTTTGGAGAGCTAATTAAAGCCATTCAATCAAATACATGTCTTCGACATGCTAAAAAATGACAATTATTCTGACAATCTTTCAAAAGTGAGCATCAGTCAGTACTGAGCTGTAGCTGTGGTACGTGTATGGATTAAACTGCCTTCAGCATCTCAACCAAAACATCAGAAAAAGTCACTAGAAAGTAAGGAAAAGGCTGTTTCCTGAACTACTTGCTTTCAGAAGAACTGTATTGTCCGACGAAAGGCACATGTTCCTCCTAGGCAGGACACTCTGTTGTACTTCTTATAGGAAGGGGCTCCGGAAGCCATTTAAGAAGCTTAAAGAGCTTTACTATGTTTCCATAAAAACAAAGATTATTTAGCAGAAATATTAAGGTTTAGCTATAGTTGGAAGATGCTGCCATTTTTGGATTATCTGAGAGACCTCTTGTAACAAAAATAAATAGACTATTTTGCACCATGTTTGGTAATTCTCATTGCAAAAAGCTGAAGGAAGTAAGTTTCTAGTAACTGAGAAGTAATAACTAATGAGGACTGGATTCAATTACCTGCTTTTCCATGCTCTGGGACACACTTGTCTCTCAGTCCTATCGGTATAAATTTCAAACAATTTCTCAGAAATTTCAGCAGAATTTCTCTGAATTTAGATGAGGATAGAAGTGAAAGCAAAAAACCCCTCCATTCCTTTGGGGAAAAGCATTTTAGCATCACCTTGCTTTAAACATACCGGTATTTCCTGCACAAATAACACCAACTATAATGCCGTCATCTCAAGAACAGTTACTAATGTACAAAAGCAGGCGAAACTTTCAAAAAAGGTGAACAGCTGCTTGATTTGGGAGACTGCCCTGAGGTGTTCAGAAGGGCCTGACTTCCCAGATGTGCTGAACATAACCATCTCCCCCCGGAACACTGCTGGTCCCAGAAATGAGAGCTCACTTGCAGCACGTTCGCTGTGGCTGCTACATACCTTGCTGTCCCACGCCATGCACTTTGCAAGCAGGAAAAAGATATTTACCTGAGCAGAATTTATTGAATTTTTGTTTATTCAAGGAAATAAAGAATCACTGGTCAAGACTGGAAATTATTTTTTAACCCACTGTAATTCCATCAGGAACAGAAGCTCTTGCAATATCCGAGTGGTGACCCTGGGATGCCTCGAGGCAGAGGGGCTGATGCTCAGGCACGGGGTACCAGCTAGTAGGGTATAAATTACTGAGTCGCAGTGCTGAGCCCTGGCATTTGTTGGCTGAACACAAGCAACGCCAGTCTGACACTGAGCACTCTCGAAAATCTCATGCTCTTGATCCAGAGATAAAAATATAACTAAAGCTGGTGAGCAGCCCCTTGGCTGAAGTTAGCCATGCGGCGTACAGAGACCACAGGCAAAGCTGAGCAGTAAAAAACTGTGGGAAATGGTGTTGGGAAGAGGGGAAAGAGAGAAATCAAATTGATGCTCTTCTGACTTACAGATTTTCCTTTCCGAAAAAGCAGCTGGTTGCCAGCCAGAGTGAAGTAGCGAGTTTTCCACCTTTTGATAAACTTCCACCGGACTTGCTTCTCTTTAAGCTTGCCTTCAATCAGAGGTTGGCCATCCTGATTTACCACTGGGGAGGTGAACACACAACGCGGGGGTTATTTCTGTCCTCCCTTTGCCCCAGCCAAAAGCCAGGCTTTTGCTGCGATGCAGAAAATTTTGTTTGCAGTTTAGCTGTGTCAGCTCTAAGACCACATTCCTCCCGACCTCAAGCATTCAGCTGTCACTTTGGAAAGACATTTCAGCCCTTAGTCATGTTTTGCTTAGGAGGCCTAGCAGAGGGAGCTGACAGCTCAGATTCCTGTCCATCATGTTTTCTATTCTCTTAGCCATCACGTACTTCTCCCCACCATTATGCCTCCCAATTGTTCCTCAGCCCTGCAATAATAATTTATAATTTCATGGAATTGAAAGTAGGCATTTATGTTGTCTCTGAGACTTTAATCCATGCTACAGAGCTCAGTACAGTTATATTCCTGCT
>NW_009624083.1:46050-54541 GCF_000690535.1 Cariama cristata | reverse complement strand
TGGATAGGAACATTTCGAGGATATCGCTCTCCATTAACTGCAATAGCTTGCTTCATTGCAGCAGCAGCCCTATGGAGAAGGAATTAAGAGCCAGAAGTGGGATGTCCATGTGGGGCTGAGGGACCCGGTGCCATCCCACGGGAACGACTGCCAACCTCTCATAGGTCATTCCAGCCCAGAAATGCAACTTTTTGCTGAGAAGGGGTTGGTGAGTCCCAGGGCTTTGTCTCCCAGATGTGACCCTTCCCTTCCTCACCCTCCCAAGACAACTGCTTCTTCCCTCGGGAAAGGGATGCATTTATTATCAGCCCTCCCTTAGCCAGTGTTCGAGCAATAACCTAACCCTGCGTTTTGCAGAGGTCATTCCCTGTTACATCCTCATTATCTTTTCTGGTTCTCTCTTCAGGGATATTTCAAAAGTCATTTAACATTAGCAATCATTCTGTAAAAAAAAAAAAACCCTTACAGCAAACCCAGAGTTACTTACATCCTGTAAATCTCACAGCACTGACCGGTTGGGAATGTGATATTTTCTATCACTTTTGCATTTCTAAAATGACACAATTTATTTTGACATCTGGACTGCAAAGGCCAGAGTAACTCACAGCTCAGCCCCCAGGGACCCGGTGTCTGTCCTGCTCCCTCAGGAACCGTCAGGGTCTTGTCATCATGTTACCCACTGAGGATATCAACGTTTTTACCATCTTGTGGCAAAATTTACTTACAGACTATTAGCGTGTCATTGGCCGGTAACACTGCATCATCTGTACCCCAGGTAGTAAGAGCTAAAACACCTTTTCTGCCATGCCTGTGCATAAGTGCCATCCTTACGGAGCCTACTTGAAATACAAGATGGGCCACTCTGCCCAAGCCAAAGACAAGGAAGGAGAAGAGGGAGAGACACAAAAGCTTCTGTCCCCCCCGATGATCCGCGCTACGGCATGTTGCCCAAGAATAATCTAAAATGTAATTAAAAATACATCGTGTACAGTATAGAGTTCAATAACCGTAATGACAGTAATTGGCATGGAAGCAGAAGTACAGGCACACTCAGCTACCTTACCTTCAGCTCAGCCACTTTCCAGTCTGTTCATCTTCTATAGTGGCCTGAAAAGTGGCTTCAGTTTCCCTTAGAAAAATAACTTATGTTTGTCACTATAGGTTTTCCTTCAATCAATTCCCTTAAAATAAAGACCAAATAAAGTCTCTCGGAAAGGGAAAGAAACCTGTTTTTTTTCTCTTATTGCAAAATTATCACCGTATTTAAAAATTACTTTCAGAATTCGAAGCAATGCGTGAATAGGTTTTCCTTCAATCAATTCCCTTAAAATAAAGACCAAATAAAGTCTCTCGGAAAGGGAAAGAAACCCGCTTTTTTTTTCTCTTATTGCAAAATTATCACTGTATTTAAAAATTACTTTGAGAATTCGAAGCAGTGCGTGAATATTGGGAAGCCTTGTGCTTTCATTTACAGCATGTTTATAAGGTTGGGGCTGCCTCTACTGCCAGCCCTGTGACCGTGATGCTCACCTGTGATCAGCATTCACTGGCACTGACCTCAGCTGGAAGCACGCGAGGTTTTGGGAGCTGGAAAAGCGTTCCCAAACCTTGCATGCAAAAAGGAATTTTCGAGCACAAGAAAAGCCCAGCAACCAAGGGCATCACCATGGGCTTTACACCACGACCGCAGAGCAACCTCAAGCCACTGCCCTTCACGTATAGAGCAAACAATTTACAAATTCTCTAATATCACGGCTGGGTTTCTTTTTCCTTTCTCTTCTATTTTCAGACTGACAGGACATGATGGATCAGATAGACCGAAGAGCAGTCCAAGGCGTAAGCAGTCTGAGAACGGATGTTTTTTGATGCTGTTTGACTTGGAGCCCTTCCCAGCATCTGTCAGATGGGCAGTTATCCTCTGGCTGGCTGGACTTGCATACCTTAGCACGAAAGTTTATGTGGTAATGCTTTTGCTTGAAAGTGTTTGCTATCTGTGTCCGTGCAGGAGCCCTTCCGAGCCCAAAACGCAGTTGGTGGGTGTGATGCTGAGGATGCGAGGCGAGCGGGATGGCCAAGCGCAGCCACCAAAGGTAGCACCTGGGCTTTCAAAGGCTTTATAGCTTTTGGGACACATACCAATCTTCACTACCTCCTGTCTGGTAGAGGAAAAGCAAACAACACAAATGCAATGCATCAGATTTAGATAAAGAATGTATTTTTTCCCCAGCGTTGTTTATATTGGCAGAGAGGCAGGCTTTGGGGGTCTTCAGTGCGTACTATTGCAATTTCCTCAAGCAAGACTATAAATACTTCTGCCGCTGTAGAGAGGAAGCTTTTGGAAGGAGATGGACTGAATGAAAAGGAGGGTGGCCAAGTTTCAGCTTTGATGAGGAACTGCAGCCGTGATTTCCATGATAAAACCAAGTCACTCTGCTCCTCGCAGCCCGCTGCCGCCCTACCTCAACACAGCAGCTCTTTTCGGTATATTTGCATGCCAGTATTCATGGGTTATGCCACCCGACCTGACACAAAGTAAAACAGAGGCTTGCTTTCTCCTTGCATAATTTTTGTCACTGCAAAATCACACAAATTTACAGGGAAGCTGGTTTGGGGCTGCACCCATTTCACAACATGCTCTTTAGCAGGACAGGCCACATTTTGCCATGCAGCCCTTTGCAGTTGTGTTAAATATTGCTTTCAGAACTACTACAGATACATGTTTTCACTTGTTTTAGAGATTTCCTCAGCTGGCAACCTTTTCTCCCCAGCCTTTCAGAGAGGTGTGCGTGCAGTGGGGCCTGTTTTCAAATAAATATTCAGTTTATGTGAAAATCCTGGAAATGGGACTGAGAAAATGCAAAGTTGAGGGGATTTAAAGTCTTCCTTGGCCATGAGGATGTTACGACGTGCAGTGACGTGGTGCTTCTGCGATAGCTCTTTGGGGAGGGCGGATACTGGCAGCCTCTGTCGTGCCCCTGTGCCCTGGTCTGCTGCTGGGGACGTGCCCAGGAACAACACTCCCAGTGATGGATCTGGGGCTGGATGCTACATCTGGGCTGGGCTTTTTAAACCCTCTGCTGAGCAGCCTGTGCAGAGGGGGATGGAAAAGGCCACGGGGAATCTCCCTGCTCTATGGCAGGGAAAACCAAAACAGGGCAGCCCAAATTCCATACATCCCTCTGCCTCCCTGATGCGGGTTTCTGAAGCAGCGGTCCAGGGCAGATGTGTTTGTGAAGGAGCCTTGTGCCGTGTGCTCTACGCTGAATTTACACTCATATAAAACACATAGAATTAACTGCCGATGAATTGATGGCAAAAAAATCCTGCATAGGCACGGTCCCCATTTTCTAGATAAGAGAAAGAGCATCCTGTGGCAAAGCTCCCTAATAACAACTAACCCTGCTCAAACAGAGCAGAAAGCCGCTGAAATCCAGCTCACACAGGCAACAAGATGCACATGAGGTATTGTCAAATGCCACTGATCAAAAAATGTCAGAGAAAATCATAGTCTGTTTTGAGCAAGGGAGAAGCCACGTTTTTTATTTTTCCAGATAAATTTGTTTCTGCAAACAAACTGGGTCCGTGGGCCATCAGACTCGAGGTGAGCCTTGGCTTTTGCACCCAAGCAGGACCGTGCGGTCCTCTCTGCCTGCAGCTGCACTGCCAGCCTTTTGAAGGGACATTGTCACTGATGGTGGCTTTGGGAGGAAACACCTACCGGGAACAGAAGGGCTGCTGTTCCTTCTAAACTGCTTTCTGAGGCTGTATCGGGTATTATCTGGCATTTCTGCAGCTGAGATTTGCTGGGATACCCCATAATGGTCATCCTTAAGAGTCATTCGTCTTTGGGAGCTGAGCAAAAGGACAGACCCACAGGGCCAGCAGCTGTCTAGCAGGTCTAAGTACAAGTCCTCGTGCTCTCGTACTGGCCGCTTCGTTTTTTGGTGACTGTTCCCCATGTATACAACCAGCATTGTAATTTGTCAGACTCGTGAGAACAGATGAAAAGTTTTAAATTTTTATAATTAAACAGCATCTAAGCGGATATTTTGCTTACTGTGCAAATGCCTCATCAATTTTCTAACCTAATGATGTAGAGGGTAATATCCCTGTCATTCCCATCATCTGCCATTCACATGTGCACTCTCTTGGGGGAGGATGTTTTGTCACCATGAGAACGTGCAGTTTGGTGTCAGGAAATTACCATCTCAGTAGCATGTGGGTGATGATAACAGGGCATGGCTCTGTATCGTCACCCATGACGAAGTGTCAGAACTGCTATGACAAAGTCTACTCAGTGAGAGACATAGAGCAAAAAACTGTGAATCTGAGAAACTCGAACCAGCAGCACCAAGTAGCAAGCTTTTCTGGAGTGTGCATAAAACAAAGAGGAGAGAACTTCACTTTAATAAAAATGACAAAGGACAGGAAAATATTTTTTTACTCCTACATGATAACTATAAAGAATTAATAATGTGCACAGTGACTTTCAGAGCATGATGACAACTGTATAAACATCTCGATACAGCAAAAGAAGGACTTGATATAAAAAGGCAATTGGTTGGGTCTTGTGCATCTACCTGGCTCCTGGTGCACGGGAATTGCTTCAATACTAATTCCAGTGCAATAGGAACATGCTTTAAGCCAAGTGAAGGTGTAAAGCACAAAAAGTTCAGGGACCAGAAGGTACTGAGATGGTTGGTGGTCAGGAATGCAACATGAGAAAGGAAGTGAATGTGCAATTTTGGCCTAAAGTGGATTTTTATGGCCAAAGATTTTCAAAACCAGGATTTACTAAAGAAATGCTGATCTCTCTTTAAGCGCCCGGTGGCTGGAAGCAATGCTAACAGAGCACTTCTTGTGTACATCCACAAAAAAGCCCATGGGGAGTTCTGATGTCAGCTTCCAAAGTCGTCATAATGAATCTGATGCCAGTATGTCTGAGGGTCTGATTAGAAGAAAAAGATTCATGAAAGATAAGAATGAAGCTTTTTTCCCATATTTTTCTAAGTCCTTTTGCTTATTTTCATTGTGGTTAACTTCACAGAATCACAGAATAATTCAGCTGGAAGAGAGCTCAAGGGGTCTTCACCCAACCTCCTGCTCAAAGCAAGGTCACCTATGGGGTCAGACTAGGTTGCTCATGGATTTATCCCTTCGGGACTTGAAAATCTCAACAACATCTCTAGGCAAGCTGTTGCAGTGCTTGATCATCCTCATGGTGGGAAAGTTTTCCCTTGTAGGCAGTCTGAACCTCTCCTGTTCCAGGTTATGCCCGTTGTCTCTTGCCTTCTCACCACACACCACCAAAACGAGCCTGGCTCTATCTTCTTGATGACCTCCTTGTAGTTATGGACAGACTACTGTGTAGTCCCGCTTCAGCTCTGCCTGCACCGGCCCTTGTCCCTCAGCCCCTCCTCACAGGGCAGGAGCTTCAGCCCCCAAACCTCTTGGTGGAGCCTGTCCCCCCCTCACTGGGATTCTACTCAGTCACCACGGTAGTGACTCAATACGCGCACTGCGCAGAGTAGGAGTAAGTGCGTGGAGCTCTGTTAGCAAGGGACACCGTGAGTAAATCCGTACTGCCTCAGAAATGCAGAGTTTTACTCTCCTGTCTGAACCCTTCCCCAAACCAAATTCAGTAGCTGCTGACCCCCACTTCTTTCCATGGCAGAGCAGGGTCATTTGAAAGAAGCTTCTGCACTTCTAATACAGTTAGAAGATTTTTTAAAACTGCAGTCAACTGCCAATTGGAGTCTGCGCATTCCTTATGCACATATTAACTACTGGAAAATTATGCCTAGTTTTGTTTTCTTCACTTTGCATGAATAGGGACAAATTAAAAGACTTCAGGAAAGTGGCAGAAGAATGATTTAACACTGATCTCTCATATGATTATTCATATCACTGGAAACTAATGAAGTGTATTCTCCTTAATTTGCCCAAGAAAAAATCAAGATGTGACATGGTAAAGTCTACAAATAGAGATTTTCTGCATAGTGGGGAAGGCCATAATGTGAAGCAGTGTTTAGAGACAGACGAGAAATAAACCCGCATTTTAACAGTGTGGTTAAAATACCTGAGCAACAACTTGGGCATGTCATGGGTTCTCCTTCACTTGACTTTTAAAAATCAGGTTTAGACATCTTTAGAAAAATATGCAAAAGTAACACAGATTGAAGAGAAAACATTTCTTTGATATAAGCATTATTGGACTAGATTCTTTGACTATCGTTCTATAGAAGGTCAAACTAGGTGATCACACAATCTCTGGGTTTAAAATCACTCTGTGTGGTGGTATGCTGACATGTATGATGAGATCTTTAGCTTGAAAAAATGAGTTAAAGGATTCAAAAGGTTATATTTACTATACAGTTGTAATTACTTTTTCTTTCTGCAGAACACACAGTAAAGCTAAAAATATTACCCAAACTCAAAATGAAAAATTATTTACTATAATATCCATTGCTTCTTAAACCATCTCAATTTAGAGACACTAACTCAAAAATCAATTTAACCCTGAAGAGCACCGTTGATGTAAGTGTCCATTGGAATTACTTTCTATTAATTGTATCTTGCTTTCTTTGCAGAACTACAATGCATCAAGCTTTAAGTAGTTTGGGCACTGAATAAAGATTCCAAGATGAACTCAAGACAGATAAAAAATACGGCATTAAATTTTGCAATCGATGGAACATAAAATCACCCACAGAAATTCAGTCCAATCGTGAATGATCTCAATGATTATAAACTCCTATTAACTTGAAAGAATGGAATGTGTGGGTGGCAAGCAGATGAAGATAAATGCAATTAACCTAAGGGAATATGGATTCACTCTCTTTCATTAATCATCACATTCGTTTTTGTTGAAAACCTGGAAAGGACACATTACTGAATGCCACTTTTTATAATTTTCAAGCAAGCATTATAGCTGGTATATTTCAGTTCACTAGATAATCACCACTGCTAGCAGAAGATAAATGTATTCAGAAGTTAATATGGTGTAGGCTATTCTGAGTGAATTGCTTTTTTAAAGAGGAATTCATAACCCCCCCCTCAGTTTTACCCGAATCGTTGCCCATGGGCACACAATGTCTCTTCTGCAGCCCACAGGGATTACTGCAATTTCTTTGTGAGCTTCCAGAATAGGGAATGTACTGCAATTCCCTCTCCGGCTATCAAGTGGTTTTACTGAATGTTTTTGTGTGAGAGTTTGTGAAGCCAGCTCTCAATACAGGAGGCTATGTTGAAATGAGGCTTTGAAAGGCCAGTTTTTCCTAACAAGAGGCACACACTGCATTTAGCAAAATTTAAAGTGCCTTGTATCTGTGCTTGAATGGTCGTCACTTAAAAAAAAAAAAGGTGTAACCTGGTTTTCCCAGCTCTGAGACCAGCTGCAGAGTCAGGGCACATATGTGTATTTGAGCAGATGAGTAGGATTTGTGGGAATGCTCCTCCTGGGTGGCAGGAAAAAACAGTTTGGGATGATTTAAAAGTACTGCTGGAAAAGTGTGGTTGTATAAGAAATGCTTTGCAATCAGAAGAATGCATGAGAAATATTCAGACTTTCTCTGGGTTAATTGCCGCTTTGGGTGCATCCACCACGTTGCTTAAGCATAACAGCCTCTTTCCTCACAAACTCAAGTGTCGTCCGGCTCCAAAAAGCCTCCCAGCTACACCCGAAAAAACCGCCATTGATCTGGCATCCTAAGGCAAGATCAAGGCTTTAAGGCATAATGCTTTCCTAAGGCTGGAGGATAAATGGCATCTTGCAACACGGCATCCAAAAAATGGAACAAATCCCAACATTTACAAAAACCAAAAGACAATAATAGAAAAAGAATTTGCCTCTGAATTCCTTCTCAAAGAAGAATTTGGTTGTTGAGGGGAAGAAATTACCTTGTAGTCGTTCAAAAGTATGTGAGATTTCAGTGGGTCTGCCCTGCTGTGGAATGAAATAAAAGGTGTTTTACAGCCTTTACGTTTCTTACCAATTCAAGGAGACCTCTGAATCCTCTTTCTTGTGTCAGATCTTATAAACCCCAAAAGACCCTGGAGCGTCTCCCACTCTGGTACAACTTTTCCCAGCCGCCACAGCTCTACATCACCAATACTAAGGTGAATTTGTCATTTACCTGCAGATTTTTATTCCACTGAGCACTATCTTCCACATTCCTTTCCCACACCTGAGCTTTCCTATGACCCATTCAATACTTAATTTTCTTGGTCTTCTAAAGGCTTTTAGAGCTGAGAAGCAAATCACGATATTCACAACGTGCCTTTCTTACAAAATTTTCTTTAAACTGAGACAGAGAGAGTAATTGCTCATAAAAAGGACAGTTACAGTCCAAAAATATCTGTGCCCAGTTCCTTCTGTTCCTGACCATCCTCAAAGGCATCCCTGAACTCTCAGCCCTGGCTGTAAAACAAAGGGTAAATGGTGATTTTGTAGATACTGACATTTCTTAAATTCTTCTCCCACCTCTGCTGG
>NW_009624083.1:0-46019 GCF_000690535.1 Cariama cristata | reverse complement strand
GGGCTAGTCTGGGGCAGCAGAGCCAGCCAGTGGCTGGGCAGGCAGGAGGACGGGCTGGAAACCTTTCTAAGCAGGGGAGAGGCAGGCAGCCCTGTGGGCAGCGATAACTCTGCAAAGTCCAGGTACCACCCTCAGCGCCTTCAGTGCTTGAGGAGGGACAACCTTCTTCCAAATGTCCAGGCATCCTCATGGTATTCAAAAAAAAAGAAAGCAGAGTCTCAAGTTATTGCATCTGCTGAGAAGGTAGCATTTCACTTAATGCTTTAATGCTGTATTTGCAATTTTTTCCCTTGGGCTTTAGTTGACATCATACAGACACAAGCTAGAAAAAAGGTAAATCAAAAAAAAATTGTTTTTCCACTCCTAGAAGAGGCAGTATAATGTTCAAAGGCCTATATAAGTACCTGCGTGTAGGAATGAAAGTCTAATTTGTACCTGGACCTGCCGGGCGAGCTTGACAAGGGCAGCCCCCCCTCACCCGGCTGGCCAAGCGCGCCCGCCCTCGCACAGCTCCATGAGAGCGGATTTGGGCATTTTTGGGGAAGGACAGAGGGGCTGCGCTGCCAGGGGGAAACCGCTCAGGCTGGCGGGCAGAGCTTTGAATATATTAATCCCTTCCGTGTGTGTAAAGGGAGAACCATATTTACACACTCAGGGAAGTGGGATCAGCAGAGGCATTTCAGTGCAGGCTTTTTCATGCGTTCTATTTTCACGCAGCCATTGCATGCATTTCATTGCAGCTAGGGGAAATGGTGAACCCTTGGGAGCGACACGACCTTCTCCCTCGTCTCTGTGGGGTATTGTGACACCCAGTCTACCACCTACAACACGGCGAAGTGATTTTTCACCAGCCTGAAACAACAATCAATAAGCGAGAGGCGGCGTGCCAACCCGCCCCGCCGCAGGCACTCCACGGCAGGCGTTAGGCTCCCACTTCCCGAGGACCGTGGGCATCAGGCAGAGTACACAGTTTACCCTACTCGAGATGTCAGCTCAAGTGCTCTGCAAACAGACTCAAGAGCCTCTTGTCAGTGGTACAGAGACGGCGGCCCCCGCTTCTGTGAGCGCTTGTATTAACCGAAGAGCATTGAAGAGCTCGCTGGGAATTGCTGCCTGATGTGGCAGTTTTTTATCGCCGTTTGCCTTCCGTTCAGACCCATTTGAAAATATCAGCTCTATACTGGTCGTACTGGTGGGGTCTGGATCCTGGTCCCAACACCGGGCTCCTGGCAGCAGAGCCGGGGTGCTGAGCCACATGGAGCTCCCCGCACCGCGTCCCGCTTCCAGCCCTTCTTAGTCCTCTCCTTGGAGGACACGGTGCTTTGGGAGGAGAGCAACGGGGAAGCAAGGTGTCAGCTGTCCTTCCATGTCTCCAGACTAATGTCATCAGCAAAACCCATGGCATCAATAAGGAAAAGGTGCCTGATGTCACCCCCAAGGTTTGCCTTCACCCGGTCTGTTGGCTCTCATACAGCTGTCCTACCAGCATAATCAATAGCTTGCTACACACACTCCCCTTTTTGGACTAGCTAAATGTCTCTGAAAATTCAAAACAAAGCTATTTCATTAAGCTTTGAAGCTTTAAGCAAGACAGACTCCTTTTTCTTGTCGCTTGACATACATCTATCACTGATGTGACAGACAAACCACAGCAAGATCACGGTACTGAAATTTTCGCTCAAAGTGTGATGTCTTTTATGGTTGTTGAATCCCACGAGAGTTGTGGAGGGAGGAAGATGGTCAAACACCCATGAAATGAGCATGGGCAGCCTAGCCTGCAGCAGAGGCTGTGCCACTCTTGCAAGATTTACTAAATTCAGGGTTGATGAAATATAAAGATATGCTAGCTGTTAAAATAAATAGCTGAAGCAGCCCATTATTCAAAGGCTTGGCCAAAATATTCAAAATTCTTGGCCATAATTGTGCAGACTTTTACAGAGTGGCAAAAAACATCTAAGAAAAAGGTCATTCCTCTAAATTTCAGTGCACTGATCTAAACCACATGGGTATCAGAAAGCTTCAAAAAAAAGGGTGCCAGGATCTTTTACCTGGGAAAAAGTATATTTTCCGCTCACTCTGTTTTCTAATGTAGCTGAAGTGTTATGGCTGTTCTAAGCACTCCCTTGTTCCTAAAATGTGTACTATGGATTCAATTATATTAAAGCAAACGATTCTGAGAATGAAGACAATGTGAATCGGGTGTAGTATCTATGCCAATGTCCCCTGACGTGTGGCACCTGTGCAGTCTCCAGAGGACCCAGGATGTGGTCCAGCAGATGCAGCCCTCTTAACAGATCCTCCCACTCCCCAGGGGTTCATAGTCATGCAGATTTATCAGTCTACATTAATTTTGGGTTGTATCCCTCTAAGCACACACCAAATAAGGTTTGTGGTTGACACTGTTTCTCACCACAGATGCTGAGACGAGAGGAGTTTAATGCAGAATTCTAATTAAAATAGACACTGCCTGTGCTATGATGGAAAGTTTCCTTTCCCTTTTCCCCAACCTCTTCAACCATCACCATAGAGAGAGCGTTATCTGTGAGCTTCGCTCCATCCTCGCCCCACCACCAGTGACGGAGGCAGACCACTTACCTGTTGCCTTTTCAGGGTTATTGCACATGAAACACTGCCAAGTTCCCGCTTCCTCGCTGTAGCCAAATAAATCAAAGAACCTCACTTCTTCCAGGTGCATCTGCACGTGGTCCAGGTCCTAGGCCAATAAGGAGAAAAACCAAACTCACTCACGAGGTGAACTGCTGCACGGTTAACAGTTCGTAACTCCAAATCACAGAGGGATGCACAGTGGGCACCAATGCGTGTCCCTTTCCATATGTCTCCTGCGGACAAACAACACGCTGGGGCAAATGTGCTAAGCAGGACGTATATCTCTCTGTATCATCAGTAGCAGCTAATATATAAATTATTTATTAGTCGGTAGGAGGCAGAGGACTGGTCTGGGATTTTTTTTTGCTTCTCCAACATTACTGCCAGCAATGCGCTCAGCAGCCCTGCCCAGCACGTTTCCCACCAGCTGAACCACCTTTATTACCTCCAGCCCTCTCTCAGGATTTTTTCAATGATCCAGGAGGCAGTGGACTCTGCTAACACACTGCAGCACTGGGCATTTCCTCCTGCCCAACTGGATCCCCCATCAGAGCAGGAGTTAGTGGCTGGGGATGACTTTATTTTTCTTTTTTCTTTTTTTTTTTTTAAAGAAAGAATGGAGGTGCTGAACCTAGCCCCCTATGAAAAGCACTAATACAAATGTTCAATATGAATGTTAATATGAACATTTCCAAAAACCACAGCAACAGGACTGGTTTAGCTCACAGAAAGCATACCCAGGTAAATGTGATGTTATTCTGCCAGTTGCAAGCCAGGGAAGTAAGGATTACGCATCTGCAAAGGGAACCGAATGTCTGACTTGATCAAAGAAACCTACAGAAAGTATACCTGCAGCTTCAAGCATGGGGAAAGCCAGAGGATACTCCTTTTGAGGTAATAACACTGTATAATTCAGTGTATTTTAAACTGTAATTTTAAAACAGATTGTGATCTCACACTTAAACAAACGTTGGCGTTAAATAACAGCAACCAAGTTACTCACTGCAAACACAAAGGGAATTGCCAGGACCGCTCAGAAAACACTCATTTATTTGCATGGGATCTTCACAGATCTCCAACACCGCGTGCTGCAGCCCAGAGAAAACATGGATTTATGCAGTCAGTGGGGAAAATATCATCCCTTGCCAGGGACATTAGTTCATTGCACTGAACAATGCTGTGCAAAGGACGGAGTTGTTCGATTTGGGCCTCTTTAGACAAGTTTTAGTGAAGGAGAGGGAGCAGGAGGATGGCTGGCTCAGGGAGACCTGCGGCACGGCGTCTCTCCTCCCCAGCCTCTTTCAACCTGGGAAATGGCCGGGAAATGCCTGTTTTCACAAGAACCGAAACACCCGAGACCACTTCAGACCTCTGGCCATTGCCCCGGATAACAAGCTCAGCTGAGCCAAATGTCAAGTTTTAACTTAACGGGGGCTCTCAGGAGCTCCCACCCTCTGCACGCCGGAGACCATCTCCCAGCGGATTTCAGGCTGGCTGAAGGAAGGATGGCAAGGCAGAACGGGGAGCACGACTCACATCACCTGAAAAGCTCCAAATGACAAAGCTTTTCTTCCCTTTCCAACAGGAATATGCAGAGAAGTGGGCTTCACAACACATGGGAAGACAACGATCACACGATGAAGGTCTTGGACACGTGCCGGGGTCTGGGCTGTATCTGTACCTCTGCGCAGTCGGCTGCTGGGCTGCCCTGCCCCAGCACGCTCAAACTGGCTTATACTGGGGATTGCGGGTGAAACTTGATTATTTTGCTCTGTAACTGTTCTTTATACATTGCTGAAGTTCTTATTTTCCTCCAAAGAGGAATTCTATACATTCAAGGAATTTAGCTGGCTGCTGCACTATGCAGCAGGAGCGTTGTGCAGCTTCTCTCCGTATTTCTCCAGCTGGTCGGTCAGCAGCAGATCTGACAGTCCGAGGCTCCCTGCCTCCCTTCAGATATTTTGTGCGTGGTGTGGGATCCCGAGCAGATCCTCCCCGGGCAGAAGAGATGAGTCCTCCGGAGGGACAGACCCCAGCAGTCCCCCCGGTGTCTCCTCCCTGCTGCGGGCTCCCGACGGAGGGGCAGAGGTCCCAGAGCAGAGCATGGCCAGCAACACGCCCTGCCCTGACGTGCCCTGATCCTCCTCCTGCCCTGGCATCAGGGAGGACACAAGATGGGCAAAATAACCATGGTACGGCTCTCAGTGGGACTGTGCAGGACATTATAAGGGCACGTGGATGATGCTGAACAGAAAGCCTAGGAGCTTCTCCATCCTGTGAAAAAATCTTTTTGTGGCTGCGATGAGCCAACTCTAGACTGGAAGAGAACAAATATCACTGAAGTATCAATGCAGCAATCATTCTTTTCCACTCTACTCTAGTACACTTGAAATAATCTGCAATAAGCCACTTATTTCAGGAGGGGAAGCACGGGGAAAAAAGCCTAATTGGAGAGGAGAGATTTATCTCATCCCTATGCTCCATCATCTCGAAAACTTCAGTGACTCCATTGTGAAAATGTGGTGCTTCTTTCTGCTGCATAAACTGAGATAGCAAACGAAGGAAAGGCAAGAACAGAACTAACAATGGCTTAAAAATGTTAATTATTCTTTTGCAAGGCAGCACAACAAAAGACTCCCTTAAGGCATCACATGGGGCTCGTAAAGTAGTCACCGTCTCGCGCTCTGACACAGCATGAGTCAACACAAAGAATTCAGCAATGAGCTCAAAACCGGCTTAGTTCTTGTAATGTGGCCTGCGTGAACTTTGATAAAGAACTATGAAGCAACCAAACGGAAATCTGTAAGGATGTACATCTGGAAATGCTTTACTTCTGGCACATCTTAAGCCATGTTGTATAAATATTTTTTGTGGCATGAACAGGCTGCCTAGTGAAACACAACATGCTTTCTGTAAGCCAGGTACTCGCTGCAATTCCTTACGCATCCTGGGCCAAATTCAGAAATCGCTTACAGTGATGTAAATCTGAAACTATTTCTCAGAATTTACTCTAGAATAAACCACTGATGTAATAGATTTTTCTCCAGGTTTACACAATGCGTTGGAACACATCTTGAAAAAAAAGTCTAAATTTGTTTACTCCGGATTAGCCAGAGGGTTGCAGGGCAAAAGCGGAGCAATTGCAGAGCGGTTTTGCAGCGCTGACTCCACTGTGGTTCCTGTTGGCTGCGGTGGGTCGGACCTTCCCCGCCTGCTCACAGCAGAGAAATTCCTCAGTTCTGATAAAGCATCCAGATATTGCTGTCACACAACACATAAAACTTAATATAAAATATAATACAGGATGCTGACACTGCATTTATATCAACAGATTTCAAAATATTTTAAATTAAAAGTGCTACACTTATTGAAACAACCTCAACCCCGTAATTTTGCTTCCTGCACTACTGGCAGAGGAATAACATTAACAACTACAATAATTTTGTCAAATCATTCACAATATTTAAAGTTCTATTAGAAATGGGAAGAACTTCTGAAACGAAAATTTCAGATTACTGCAGAAGCTTAGTCTGTCAAGCAGAGTAAGGACTAGGTCATGCCAGGAATGCTCCAGCTAGATTTTTTTCAGAATGTAAAAAGCTAAAGGAAACCTTCCCAGATCTCGCTCCCAGAAAACTCAACGGGACTTTTCTCAGTAAACTGAATGGGAACAAACTCAGGTACCGAGCAAGACCAAAACTGAGAAAGTAAATCCAGCAGCATACTGCAGAGATCAAGACTGGATATTAAAGTCTTTTACCATTTCAGATGCATCACATCTGCCTGACTGTCTTCAGCCTCTGAAAGCTGTTAGGCAATCTGCAGCTCCCGGAGTTTCCAAACTTCAATTCACTGCTTAATTCATTAAATCAGTGAAGATCAGTATCTCATTTTCCAGCTCCGCTATTTTGGGAACTCAGAGATACTCTTAATGTCGTGGAGTGATGAAAGTTCCCAAAATAGGCCAAATGCTAGTATCTGAGCAGTAGTAGGATTATGCAAGTGATGCGCTGGAGACTAATCATGTTTCTAGAGTGTTGGACATGTTTTGTAGACTTTGTGTGCATGATGCACTCCATCTAATCCTACCCATGAAGGCATGCTCTTCCCTAAGCTCTTTATTCACCCCAAACTCTTTTACACTCCACCAGCTCTGACTTTTGACTAGTAGATCTTGGCACGGACCCAAGTTAAGCCAGTATTGAACAGAAAAGCAGTCCTAATGCCTTTGGATGAGTCAGGCTAGGATTTCAATAGCAGCTAAAATACTTAGCGCAAGCTCCACTGTGTCTAAGTAAAACTGGCCCATAAGCTGGGTCTCAGATGTAGGGATCCCCTCTTCTCTTAAAAGCCACAGCAGGAGTTCCCACTTCAATGCAACATTATCTTGGGGGTTCAGAAGGTGTTTCTAACAAAACTCCTATTTTTAAATCAGCCATAACCTTAGTAAATCAATCTTATTCAGTCAGACATCTTCATGCATACAATATTCTGAGAGAGAGAGTATTCTAAAATCACGTTTGACAATTCATTTCATCCAATTGAGCTGGATGGAGATGTTCAGGAATAAATAGATACTTATTTTACAATCCTACAGCGTGCTTTTCCAAGAAGCCTGATTAATAGCTTTGAAACAGCATTTGCTGAAATCCCAGAGACAGTAAACAGCTTTGAAAGAGTAATCTTTTAAACTGATGGGGGTAACTAATGGTGCATGTACAAATGATCATTTCCATAAAATCCAAGTCTGTGTTTAACTAGGTGAATTTCCAAGTGGCTGCCAAAGAGTCCACAGTGGCAGCTAATCTGAATCTAGAGTTTGAAACTGCAAGGGAAAAAATCCATATGTAGCATCACTACTTTTCATCATGTCGGGAACAATCCACATGAAGCATGTAGCAGGGGGTGGAGAACAAGCCTGGAGACCTTTCAAAGCACAGTACAAAACTCCACTGCAGAGGCTGAAAAATGTAACGGCTGGTGAACGTTTTTCAACCTCCCCACAAGCTGAGTGCTTCATATAAAAGGGAGGTGAGAGGCATACACTGGGGATCACCATATGGCCATCCAGGAGAGGACTTAGCACGTCACTGGGTGCAAATGCTCGGAAGATGTCGGAGCTAAGGCAAAGAAGGGGAAGGGGCAGGGAAAGGGGGGTTGTTTTTCATGATTTGAGCACAGCAAAGACTTGCTGTAGCTATTGTAAAGGCCTTTGTACAGCTGTTCTGAAAGTCAGGGCAAAGTTCTTCTACTATTTTGGGTTTTTTTCTGAGAAAAAAAAGCTTACCTTTTGGTGTGGAAACGTAGACTGGATCATGGCAGTTTCAAAACTGTGCGTCCCCTTGAGCTGTGTCTTCTCCCACAAGGCCTTAAGGTCTTGCACAGAATTACTCTGTATGGACAAAGGTTCTGCAAACAAGCTCTGAAGAAAATGTTGAAAACAGGATTTCAAATATTTTTTAGTTGGCCATTAACAAAGAGCATCTTGTTCTTACAGCAGGACAGCCATGCAAATAACCAGGGACTAGTTCATTTCTCTGTAAGGAGTTACGACGGATCAGAATGCACACAATTAGATAAATCCTCAAATATTTCATTTCCTTTGGGCCTTTTTTTATTGTACATTACATGCTTTTAAGGTCTGTGGCTCACCAAAACTATCTATCATCAACTACCACTACTCACAGCAACTTGCATGTCATTTTTGTATTGAAATGCTAGTTTATCAAGATCTTAGCAGCACTGGCCTCTGTGAACCAGGTGTAGATCTCAGTGACATGCATCTTTTTGGAAAAGACACGTCATTTACCAGTTAAGGTGAAGAGATGCTTAGCACCGCTGCAGGTTTGTGTATGTTTATTTGGACCTGACTGCAGCTCTTGGTCCTTGTGTGGGGAAGAGTAACAGTGCATGGTTTGCAACTGCACTGAACACACAGTGGGATGAAATGCAAGAGAAGAAACTCCACAGGACGCGTTCAGCACATATTTTGCTGGCAGAGGAGAGGAATTTTCATGCCCTGAACATTCACAAAACAAGATGAAACTTGTGTTGGGTTGGGTGCTGTCACCTCCAAAGCTCCCCATTTCAAAAGACAGCAAGGATACAACCTAATCCTGCCTTGAATTATTCTAATATTTCAACAGCATTAAGCTCCCCATCGTACAAACTGCACACAAAGTCAATGTTACAAGAACACTACTGCAGCTGAGAGCACTTAGCTTTTCTGCCTCTACTATATCTGCTATATGATCTTGTAATTAAAAAATGCATTTGCCTGCATGAGCCAAGTTAAGAGTGCACAAACAAATCTGATTTTCCATATTTCAAGTATTTGATTTCGCAATATGAACAATGTTCTTTTAACGTAGGTTTCCTGGACGGACGTTCCTTCTTCTCTTTCTAAGCAGAAACCCAGCAATCCTAATCCCACTGTCTGGCATCCAACTGACACAGACACACTTCAGTAAGACTCAACCAGGAATTTTATCATGGCCAAGGCAATGCATTTTTTCCAGCTAAGCTCTCAGAAACAGCCAGATCATTATGTCCAAAGAAAAAAGGGAGAAGCAGTCAGCTCCAGGCAGCCACTGGCACGAGAAAGGGACACGTCGGGCAGCCCCTTGCTCCTGGTGCTACCACAGCAGCGTGACACTGTCCTGCCTGGTGAGCAAAATCAAACCATAAATCATGTAGCATTAGAGGATTATTTTAATGGATGAGTCTGTGAAACTAAGCATCCTGTCTATCAAATAACCTAACATCACCCCTTATTCTAATTTTGTTCCTTTTGTTAATCGTTGATTAACTGTAAGACAATTTCTCAGATCTTCACTGACATATCCTTCTCTCCCTACTACCCTGCAGTAATAATTTGCCGTTTCACGACTTCCATCCAAGGGTTTCAAAACATGGTACCACTATTTGCTAATATTTTGAAAATTAAATAGAAAGCAAGGTCATGAAGTTAAGGATCTGTTCTGGAGACCTGAGAGAAAAAGTCTCTCGTGCTTTTACTTTTGCAGAATGCAATGTCAAACAGACTATGGAGCGACTGGCAAAAAAGGAATAAAAATACAGTAACTAGTATTGAAATCTTCAGAAACCATATATTAGTTGCCTGTCTGCAAATCTATGGCAGATCTGCTGAAAACTACATTTTTATCGCCAGCCTTTCATTTAACTTATTATTAACATACTATAAATACATTTAATGTCAAATTTATCTCTTGTACAATTTCACAGGCTTAAATAACATTATCCCAGAGCTGAATTTAGTGCCCTGTATTTAATTTAATAATAGTTATACATCCAGTACTTAAAAGCTTTAGGATTTTGAGCAAAAGAAAAGCATAAATTACCTGACATTAAACACTATCCTGATGCATGGCAGACTCGAACACTCAGTGCAACACAAGAGGAACCTTGATTTTTCCCCCCATAAAAAAGCATATTAAGCACTGTGTTTACAAGAGGTTTGCAAAGACACAAACTAAACTACATTGCTTCGAGCCTGGCCCTGGTAGCATGGGGGGATTCTGCTGGGGGCTTCTTGGCACAGGAGCCCGGAGCCAAGGGTAGGACTGGCAGAGCCGGAGCAAACTAGCAAGACCATAGGGAATAAAAGCAAAGCTTTGGAAAGAGCAGCTGCAGTGGGACAAATGCAATTCCCCAGCCCGGGGCAGGGAAAGCTATGGGAAACGGGGGGACCAGTGTTTGGGAACAGCGTCCGAAGGAAGCAGGACCCAGCAGGGGCATGCAGGGATGGGGAAGGGGGGCAACGGGCACCTGAGCGCAGAGGAACGGGGAAGTAAAGTAATATTGTCCTTGTGAGCTGGGAACTATGCGAAGCTCTGTAGTCCTGATAAAAGGTGGAACTGGCAGGGCCAAATTCAGCGTAACCTGGGAAAGGGGTTAAAGAGAGAGGTTTTTCAATGAAAAACATATCGAGGAAAAGTGAGGCACCAGGGATAAAAGGTGGAATCAGTGATTATGTTGTCAGAGCAGCTGATTCAAACCACGAAGCGCAGATGGAGCAGAGGTCATTGCATTAAAATCCGGCGGCAGGGGCAGCGGAGGCTGGGCCATGGGGAGCAAGGCATGCTGGCTCTGCCACCCCTCTCCTCTGCTTCGGCTCCTCCTTCCTCCTTTTTGTGCATTTTGGTACTTTTTGTCCGTATTTTTCAACATCTGTTTTCCTCCCATCAGGAATAAAATGATATATTTGTAACAATTCATTTATTCTCCCTAGGTCCTGTGAAAATTCAACCTCTTTCTTCAGGTTTTCATTTACAGAGTAATTCACCTCCTTTATCTTCCCCTTTCATCTTGTCTTCTCATTCCTGTTTCCGCCTCTGCTCTTCTTTGCTTCCCTTGCTCTGCTCTGGCACTGTCCTCTCCTTCCCTGACCACCTCTCACTTGGCTCTTGACCATTCTCGTTCCTCATCTACAGCAAAGCCCCCGTCCCCACAAAGAGCTCGCGCAGGCACCTCTGGATCCAGAGAAACCACTTCTTGTACTGAAGCACCCATATGCTCCTACTGACCTGTGTTTTTGAAAAACATTTTTTGTATTTATTTCTAGGAACAAGCACAGGGAAGAGCGATTTGAGCTGTTAAATTCACAGCATAACTCGCTGTGCATGTTTTAGATTTCACATAAATCCTTTGTATTTCTGAGGTTGCATTAGGGTGGGATGAACTGTGGTAAACGGCTCTACACAGGGTAAGAAACTGAACCTTACTATTTTAACACAAAAACCATCTGTTTCATCTTGAAGTGTGAATGTAGGGTTTTCTCTTACAATGCCATACTATTTGTAACCTACTAGGAAATTCCACATATGTCCAAACACTGGGCTGTATTTGGAAATGGTATTAAACATGAGAAAATAGCTTTAGGGTTGGTAGGAGAACAGCACTGATTGGATTTGCAAATTCTGCTCAGTCAAAATTTCTGCAGTAAAAAATCCCAGTGGATGCTGCACCTCCACCCTCCACCTGCAGCCTCGGGCTTGATTCTGCTCCCCTGCAAATCCACTGCAATGCTCCTGTTTGCTTGCAAGGCACCTGGGACTCACTGGAAGTTTTGCCTGAATGAGGACAAGAAGGTTTGGTCCCTCCTTTTCATCCCCAGACTTTGCAATCTCTCCAGACAGTTTGAATTTGTTGTGTTTAATAGAAATATAACAACTTATAAACTGCAAAATCACTTCAACCTCCTCTAATGACTTTCTGAGAAATCCCAAGGGTCACAAAGCACTGTGGATTAGAAGCATATTTAAAGAGATTAACCATTAAGACATTTTTTCCAAGGCCAAGGTGAACAATAGAGAGGTGCCACTAATTTGTATTGCACACACCTGCTGAAAGAGGAACATGATGTGGATCCACAGCGGAGGCTGCTGGCTGATGAGGGTAAAACTGGATTTACTGTACAGGCAGTAATGGCCCTTCAGGGGACAGCTGAAGAACAGCTTTGCTACACAACTTCTAACAGTATCTAGAAATAAATATACAGAATATTAAAATCAACTACATAAAAGACAGAACGCTAACTGTCCATTATCAGTGTACGTGCAGTCGTGCAGTGCATGGGCATGCATTTCCACTACGGGGGGTATCTCAGTGTGGGGCAACTCCCACGGCGTTCAGAAGGGCATTGCTGTGTCTGCGCCCTTAAATTAAACACAAGCCATCTGACAGTACTAGAGAAATTCAGTCTCTAGTGCTTTAAATCTTACATACTAATCATTTACTCCCAAACACAAAAGATTGAAGACGGCGCACAGTCAGGCTGCTTATCTTCTTTGTGCTTTCTCATGCATTTGGTACCGTCGTTTAGCTTATCGAACCAGACAGATCTGTCAAAACTGTGCATCACTTATTCTTATTTAAAGAGTTTGTTGGAAAAACCATCCCATATTAGTGAACAGCCATACGGGGGCCTGACATCAACCAGCCATACGGGGGCCGGACATCTGCGGGATCCTTGCCGAGACTTTGCGCAGCCAAAAGCCAGTGTCTGTAGGGACGGAGGAGCGCAGCGCACAGCTCCCAGCCAGTAACGGGCTCATTCAGCTGCAGGTAAAAGCTGCAGTACGTCCCCTCTTTGCAGTGAATCCTCCAGGAGCCAAAAGATGAATAAATCCATTTACAATGCTACTGTGCATGTAGCATGTTTCCTGTGTGGGCCATCTTATAAATTCATCACCAGAAATACCACAGTTTCAAAGAAAAGCGTTAGTGAGCGTTCACTGAGCCCTGCATCAGTGCGGGGAGCCGATGTGCCAGGTCCTGCCCCATGCTGGGAGGGCTCCCAGCCACAGCCCCTCTCCCCAGGACCCCCAGCCCTAGCTCGGGTCTGTCTGAACCTGCCCGTGCAGAGATGCTCTGACTACAGCCTGGCTTCTAGGGGCTCCAGGTCCAACAAACCCCGCTTCATATCAAGCATATATGCTACCGGTCTGCTGGTCAAACCCAATTTTTATACACTAAGTCAGGGAGCTGGAGGTTTTGCAGCTGTTTGCCGAGAGGCACAAGGCACGAGGGACGGGAGTCATCATCCCTTGTAGTATGGCAGCAACAACATGACACAGTGACTTGCTCAAACCAGCATGCCGGTGCGAGGCCAGCCACTGGCAAAGCCCATGGGCCACTACTGCCAGCACAGCCACAGACTTTGCAGCAAAAAAACACACAGAGAGGAAAAGGCACGAAGCTCCAGGTCCAATGAGGACAAGAGACTGCAAATGCATTCCCAGTTACCCACAGGGAAAGGTGGGACATGTCCGTTCACAGCTGTGACACAGTGTCACCCACTCAACACACCGGTTTTCTCCAAAAGTGCAGTTTGACTCACAGTCCCAGCTCTGGGGCACTACAGACGGACAAAGCATCTCCAATTCTCACTGCTCTGTCAAATACCGACCATTTATGCCATCTGCAATCACGTCATCTGTTGATAAAAATCCCGCAGTGGTTACGTGCAACCTGAAGGTGTCCTTTGGGAGCAACTGCTCAGTACAAAGCTACGTGCTATATAACGTTACCTGACTCTGAACTTCCCATGCTGGTTTTAACTGGAAATGAAGCCCTTGAGATGCACAATTCTGCTTTTGCAAAATACTGACCTTGAACCCTCATTTTCTGTCTTTGGATGAATACTCATAATGATAACAGCATGTTAGGCATAACCTAATCAGACTTCTTTATTAACTTAAAATAGCGGCATCATTTTATAGCCCCTTTGAACAGGAACAAGCAGCTATCCAAGGTAAAAAAGGCATGGAAAACAAAAGATGGAGAGCATCAGATGATGACCTTGGTGCAAACACAGGGGAGAGCTGCACCCTCTTCACCCAGCTGGAGAGTTGAACTTAGAAGGGGAGGGGAACAACTGGTCCCACCAGCTGCTGCTGCTGCACTCATTTCCTAGCTAAAGGCAGAAATGACAGACGGATGGACAGAGAAGCCGCCCTGCAGTGGTCGATGAGCCTGCTAGACTGATCCACGCACAAAGCCACCGTGGCTCACCTCTCCTAAAGCCCTGGCCTGCCAGCACCTGCGGGGTGAGAGCCAAAGCATTTTCAAGGAGAAGAGAGAGGAGCGTAGGCTCCTGCACAGTCGGCCAGCCAGGTCTCGACGTGCAGCATCCCCAAAATGAATCGCGCCGTTGAGAAGGCTGACAGGGGCCAGCTGTGCAGGGAGCATTACTCAGTCTCGTGCTATCCTGGTGAGTCACCACACGGTGAAGGCGTAGGAATAAAATGCTTTAAGAAAATATCCTAGCTGGAAAAATGAGTTGTAACTTTTTAGAAAATGTGGCTAATAAATAGCACAGCCTTCTGGATCTACTGACAATGAGAGCCAGCAACAAGGAAGACTGATACCAGAAGGCAGCTTTTCTGTCCAACAACAGACCATCTTGAAGTACTTGTTGTTTCTAACATTTTTCATCTAATCAAGATATGAAAGCATAGGAGATAAATGTAATAAATTCAGCATTTCACATAAAACCACAACGTATGAGGAATGAGTCTACCAGAGGTACAAAAGGATGGGTCCCTAGAGCAAAAGTATCAATGGATCAGATTGTCACTGAAACCGCAGAAAATTAAAAACTGGAGTGTTGGAACCTGCCAAAGATGCTACAGAGAGGCCAGATGGCTGTCAGGCTGGGAGAAAAAACTTCAGAAGCTGGCAAGTGGAAACCACTTTATTATCCTTTGACAAAGCTGTTTGAATTTGCTGAGAAAAGGAAGTCACCAGTGTCAAGCTGGGGCTGCGGAGCTCATTGAGACTCCACCGTAGCACAGGAGAAAAGATCTGAGTTGTAAAGGCATGGGAAGATTAAAGTTAGAGTTCACAAAAACCAGTAGAATCACTACACATACTGTGGGGAAACACACACAAGCCAAAGCAATGCATAATATTTGGAAGCGACCACAAGGACCAAACCAGATTGTAGCCACCATAGAGCAAGGGATGACAACAGCACTCCTTCCTCAGAGGAACACTTACATGGTATAATCAGCAACATCAGAGCAGATGAAGCTGGGATTATCTGGAAACCAGTGGGGTGTTCACTAATCTTTAATCACAGGCAGGTGCATAAGCCAATATGGGCCCTGAAGGAGGGATGGCAAAAGCAGAAGAAAAGCCAGAAGCACTGGGAGGTCAGAGGGTCAGACCAGGCGTTGAGCTTTCCTCCCAGAGAGGGAGTTCATGAACCACGTCAAAATGATGTTGAGCTGAACAGGACCACAAACATCATCTGGATCACTCCCCTCCAAAGAGACAGGAAGAAAGACCTAGACCAGCCCCGGCTCTCCTAACCCATGGGTGAGCCAACAAGAAAACCCATCTGTGTTTGTCTCTAGAGAGTATATTTAGCAGAGGACAACTCTGAAGATGTTTGCTCTGCTTTGAGACAGCAATGGAAAGAGGAGTTGAAGTGGGGCCACTGCTCTTGGCGTCACCAAACATACAAAAAAAGAGGCACGCTCGTTGGTGTTAGGAAATACGGCACTCTTTCCTCTTGTGTAGGCCTGAAAAAATGAATATATTACAGGAGAATGTCGCCTTGAAGAAGGGAAGGATCCACACAAAGTGGTGGCTTGATGCCAAGCATTGGGCATTTGTAGGCCACTCTTTGAAGAAGACAATATTGATTTGTGCACATTGACTAAATCCAGTGGAATGTGGAAGTGCTGTCTGGGTCATGTCAATTGCCCGAGCACAAACATACTCTAAGATCTACAGTGGGCCAACATTAGAAGCACGCGTATGACCATAAGCTTTCAGCAGTACAAAGCCAGGGCTTAAAGTTAAACCAACAAAGATGCAAATGCTGCTAAACTGAGATAACAGCTCTGAAAAGAAAACTAATTTAGCTGCGGATCACAGATCCATCATGCCCATAAGCAACACACTCACCTTAGCAGGAAAAAGATCAGGCATAAAATCCACTACTCTTGGATTAGTGGCTATGGGGAAAAATTGAGTTTAACCTAATTACCCAAACTTACTGGTTCAATATAAAGAAGGAGTTTGAGAAACTGAAGGGGTTAATCAGAGCGACCCTAAGTCCTGGGACATATTAAAGCACAAAACTAATGATGTCTTCAAGGAGGCTGTTGACAGAATGCTCTTCCAAGAGCATGGTCGAAACTGAAGACCCCTGGTTTATTCATCACAGATGCTAACCAAACCTTAACGTTAATACGCTCAACCAGAAGTAGAGGCTTGGCCTTCGTCCATGTGTGTGAAAAGTTTAATGCTTCATTATGGGAAGTCACTCTTAGCTAAAAGTAACCATAGACCATGTACTGGCACCGTGGAAGGAGCTGGCAGTCGATGCCTTCCTCTTCAGTCAGTACAGTGGTTATTTTTTCAGTTACAAATGTATGAATTTCAGCCTGGACAAAAGGAGGCTGAGGGGAGACCTTATCGCCCTCTACAACTACCTGAAAGGAGGGTGTAGCGAGGTGGGGGTTGGTCTCTTCTTCCCAGTAACTAGCAACAGGACAAGAGGAAACGGTCTCAAGTTGCACCAGGGGAGGTTCAAGTTGGATATTAGGAAGAATTTCTTCACTGTAAGAGTCGTTAAGTATTGGAACAGGCTGGACTCACCATCCCTGGAGGTGTTCAAAAAACATTTAGATAGGCACTTCGAAACATGGTTTAGTGGGTTTAGTGGGCATGGTGGCGTTAGGTAGAAGGTTGGGCTTGATGATCTTTGAGGTCTCTTCCAATCATAACAATTCTATGGTTCTATGATTCTATGAATTGACAAGAAACCTGGGAGGCATTTAAAGGCTGCAAGCAAACATTGGAGTACATTAAACAGCCATGCAAGAGAGCAAAGTCCAGAGCTAGGTCTCTTGTCCCCCATAGTAAGTCCTCTTTAAATCCACTGATTAAATCCCATTTGAGCAGTCTCCCACAGAAGTCCTTGCAGCTGTGAGCAGAAGGTGGTAGAGCTCCAGGATGCCAGCCCCTGGTTAGCAATTAAGAAAGGGTGCCCAGTGCTAGGTGGGATTGTGTTTGATGGGACTGCGAAGGAGGTTCCTAAATGCTGCAGAAAAGAAAACTGCAAAGGACATATGGAGAGACACAAAAACCTAACAAATTGCTTAGCAGGACATTGTGGATGACACTGAGAAAAATACTGAGGCTGACAATACGTGCCAAAAGAAATGTCAGCTCAAGCGCTGGAGTCCATGCTGGCTGAGCAAAAAGTTAGTTCCTGGAAAAAAGCAGCATTCTTTTGTCAATACCAACTGAAAAAAGCCTCCTACTCAGACAATCTTCAAACCTTTGGTATGAGATGAGCGATTACTCACAGCTATTTCTGCTACATTTGATATGCTGATTTTCACAGTGTCTGATAACAAGCCAGTTTACTACGTGTGTTTTTCATGGTTTGGAACGATCAGTTTCAACATATAAAGCTAATCTCAGTTATCCCAAAGTCAGTGGGAAGAGTTATTTAAATAATAAAGCTATTCTGATGAAGACTAAGATGACCTTGATCCATATGTAGCACTGTTACATTGTATTTCACTTAAGTGCAAACCAACACACCAGTGCCGTGAGAATTCATTTTTATGGTCATGGAAGACCTGTAAATAGGTAAGCAAGGCAAAATGAGTTTTCCTTGCCATCCGGGCACATTTTCAACAAAATGACGTGTCAGAAAAATATTTACATTGCGCCATTTCACAAAATGTTGAAAATGGAAAAAAAATTATCTTTTTAATGAATAGCACCATTAGAGATTGATCCACAGCACGTGAGATTGGCACACTGGATATACACATGCTGCAGAATAACCAGTGGCCGTTGTATCACTAACTCCTGCATGGAGACAGGCCTCTAACTAAAAGTATGAAACGTAATAGTCAAATAGGTTGAGTCATAGCCTTCCAAAATGTGAGGGCATCTCCTGAAGGTGAAGGAGCAGAACTAAAAGCACTGCCTTCCTCCAGTACTGCCCACCGGAGCACTTCCCACCCAGGAATGTACGCTTCTGCTCACAAATAACCAAGCGCTCAGGTATCTGGCCAAAGTTTGGAGAGATCTTTAACCACTGCAGCTTTCTCTTTCTAGCATTATGAATAATAAAATAAGTTTAAACTTTTATTCAAATGTAACCATGTCAGTAGAGTACTACATCGCATATAAAAACACTGCAGATGTAAATATTGTTCAACAGGTTATCAGAGTCTGTTGTGCTCAAAATATCCCCTAAAATATCTGTATTATAGATGGCAAATGTTATCCTAACACCCAGCAGTTGTTAGACACTAACTTTGTATGCTACATCTTCATTTTTAAGAAGCGGCAATATTACTTTCCACAACTATTTCCCCACTTGTGTAGCAATTTCGATGCAGGGTCTATGCACTGCACCCCACTGTAGCAGAGTAATAACATTCACCATGGGTTTTGATATTTCTAGTATAATATTGCACTTTTATAATATCTTAGTCAAGGATCCCGAAGAACCTTTATTTAAACCTCAAAATGTCCATCACAACAGGTCATTTTTGCTGTACCTCGTGGATAGGTCAGAATTGTGGCAGGGTCATTTAGGAGCAAAGCACCCATGTAACACATCCATGTTCATACTTGTGCTCAGACATACTCTGAGAATGAAAAAGATGCTTTTAAAATAATTGCAGTATTTACAAATTGTGTGTACTTATGTACTCAGCATGACAGGCAGTTTAAGAAGATACATTTTGGGCTTTCCCAAAACACACGTACATAAATTGGCTGCACTTTAGGTAAGCTGTGCTGCATACTTTTCCCACTCCATCATTGCAAATTATATAAAGCACTATGAACTGGATATCAACCTTGTGTAGTCCCAGCGGATTTCAGAGGGGTTAAAGCAGAAATAATACAACATAGCCAGACCTATTCACACCTGTGAGACTTGAAGGCAGTCATTTCTGGGGAGAACAACTCCCTGCATTTGCACACTTGGCGATGCACAGCAGCCAGCAAAGGGCAATCTGATGAGTGAGCAAGGATCAGGTGTGTAGGTTTAGCTAGCAAAGGGCAGCACACAAAAATATTTGCTAGGAATAACAAAAATAAATCACTTGCAGGCTTGAGTTAGCGAAAAGGCTTTGAAGGTGAAAAGAAACCAGTCTCAGCCTACAAAGGTGGAGACAACTTAGCTTCCCAAATCTCTGTGCAATTCCACGTGTGGAAACAGGTAATCGCTCACCCTGACTTCAACTGGTAAGGAAAGATTAATTTAGCCCCAAGAAACTTTCAGTATATCAGTAAGATACAACACGCAGGAGAGTCCTGTCAACAAAACCTCCATGCTCTGCAACAGCTCCCCCAGCACAGGGCACATCTTGGCCAGCGCTGGTAATCCAATGTTGGCTAAAGGTCCTTTTGATGTGATTTAAAGCAATGAAGTCCAAATTATGGCAAAGGTGGATCTGCAACTCTTTAAAATAATTGGTCAAAAGTATGTGAGGGAGAGAGGAAGGAAAAAAATTAACTAATTTCTCTGAGGACATTAAGCCTATTACATTGGTTACATTTAAGCTACACGTTTACAGACTCTAGAACCAGTTTTGTACTTTAAAAACTACTGTCGCTTCCAAATGCGGAAAACAAATTTCAAGCAGGGTGTTTATGCCAACTTCTATTTCACTGAGTAACCTGTCCCATCTGACCTGAATTAGGATTTACAGAAACACCGTTTCAGCCACTAGATCTGTGACTCTAATAGCACTTCTATACTGCCTGGGCTCATAGAGGCTTTGACTGTGGAAAAAGAAAAAAATCCAGAGGCAGACCTGTCTTATGACTATTTAAAAGCACTAGCTCGTGAGCTGGACGATGGATACAATAGTTTTGTGTGGGCCAGGAAAATCCCTTGTACATGTCAACACGTCAAAAGATACTGCATGAGGAGGATAGGGACAGTTTAGGGACAAGATCACAGAACCACAGAATCGGTTTGGTTGGCAGAGACCTCTGGGATCATCCAGACCAACCTTTTCCCTAACCCCGCCGTGTCAAGCAGACCACGGCACTAAGTGCCACGTCCAGTCTTTTCTTAAACCCCTCCAGGGATGGTGACTCCACCACCTCCCTGGGCAGCCCATTCCAACGCCTAACCACCCTTTCTGTGAAGAAATGCCTTCTCATTTCTAGCCTGAACCTCCCCTGGTGCAGTTTGAGACTGATACAACATCAGGTACGTCTTGACTGTGGCATGGACTTAGCAAAGGCAGTCACGGGTAAACACACACAGTGCCCTGGTCCAAAGGCCAGTCACCCCCACCGCCACGCTGCTGCCATATTACTTGCATGAAAAATGAGCTTCTCGTGCACCCGTGAGCTGCTGTCGGCTGAGCCATGCTCTGACTTTCTCAGAGAGAATTACGGCACATTTTGTATGTCTTGTCAGCACTCCCTTTGGTAACGGCAGAGAAACCAATTTCTCAGCACTTGGGGTCTCAGCCTGTGACCCCCCATCCAGGCGGAAGGGTGGCCAGCCTGGATCTACCCCGTATGCAGGGAGAGGCCAGCGAGTGCTGGTGCAAAGCAGGTTTATTAGGTGACAAGTCTGTGTACATTGATGAGAGATTTTTTTAGGCTAAGCACCAGCTCAGTTAACTCAGCAAAGGAGAAACGTTCATAGCTCTGCTCCATCTCATTAAGAGCAAAGCACTATCTACTGCTGTTGCGTATCTGGGGTAACACACTGAACAGACAGAACAAGCGCTTGTTTTATCCAATTACTATGAATTAGCCCTATTGATGAGCACCTAAGAGAAAACTTAAGGCAAGATATTTTAGAAATCTCTGCACCCCTCCCACTCAAGCAGCTCCTCATCTCAGCATCGCCCGGGGTATCGTACCTGGCTGCCACATCCTGCTCTCCTGCGTTGCTGGCAGTGGCACCTGGTGACACTGGGGCACATCTTCTCTGTAAAGAGGCACCAAGGAGGACTTCTCCCCCTTGGTTTGGCTTAGAAGGAGAATCCAAGTAGCACAAGGAAAGGATTTTAAAACGTGAAGAATGTGTGAAAGGCAATGCAAGGTACAAAACAACCCCACATAGTCATCAAATGCCCCAGATGGCAGAGGCTGATCAAGATCTCAAGGAAACGCTCCTCCTGTCAAGAAACATTTCTCATTAAGTTTGGCAAGTCTCAAACTTCTAGCAAGAGAATAAGCAACAACTTGTTTTTCCTACAGGAAACAAAAGAAAATATATGTTGCAATTTTGAAGTTCACTACTAAGTGGTTGTGCCTGGGGAAAAAGAACAAAATATAAACAGAAGAATGTCAGTAGAGTTGTTAATTGTTGTTTATTCCAGCTTAACATGCTGGGCTAAACCAGGAGGGTCATAGGCAAGTAGGTACAGGGTCACTGGTTCTGGGAACAATTAATGCATTATTTGTTTTACATTGGTAATCCTTTACTATCAAATAAAATCTGTTAATAGGAGTAAAAGTGTGCTCATAAATTTCCCAAATAGACTCAAACCCACCCACAAACATGAAACCAGGGAATAAGAAATGGATACCACTTTTTAAATTTCAGTTTTAAGCCTTTTTCAGCTTCCTCAGTTTCCTTTGCCTGATCTCTTCAGTTCACATTACAAATAAATATGCAAACAATGTTTACAGGAAAAAAGGGTAATTTTTAAAGCAATCAGCTTCAAGAAATGCTGATTTATATATTTTTTTGTTAACACTACTAGCTTTGCATGCATGCCATAACTCAGTCCAATAGATTCCACCTCCAGTATGTTACACAAAAATTAGTGGAGAAAGCATGACTATAATGGGGTCTGGACGGTCACTACAATGTACTCGATACATCGAACCCAAATCTGAGTGGCAAAAGCCACATTGGAGAACATACAGATTCGCCTAACTTTATTAAACATTTTAGCATTGGGGTAGTGAAAAGCCTGTCATTTGGGAAGGTACAACAGCAAAACATCTCTGCCATATTGTCCCATCTTCAGAAGCAGAAGTGCATTCACCTTTCCACTCCCTGTATCGATGACTGCAGTGCAAAGAGCCCATAAAGGTGTGTGCAGGCAAGCAAGGTCCTGGGAAAACGTCCCGCTCCTGCCGCTGCCTGGCTCCTCTGCACCCCAGCCGTATCCCTCAGCCACCTCTGCCCAGCACCCCCAGCCTGGCAGAGGGCTGCGGGCTCACCCCGTCTGCACAGCGGGCACTGGCACCTCCTCAAGGAACTCCTGGTTCAACCCAGGAGATCAGGAGTCAAAGTCCTCTGGCTTGGCTTTTCCCCCTGGAGAGCGATAACAGCACCCCACCAGGAATCTCCCAGCTACCAGGTAAAGCACATCTGGAGACCAGCCTGTTTATGTTGATGCTTCCAGATTAGGTGTAAAGCACACATCACTAGCTATTATCACGTATGGGAGGGCAGCAAGTTACGAGCGTGTTCATGTTCCTTTTACGCTCCCCGTTGCGCCGAGAGTTTCTCCATGGTCTGACGACGCAGGTCACCAAAGCGCGATGGCCATCCTGTGACTTAGCGCTTCCACTCTCACTGCCTGCCCTCACATTTGGAATGCATTTGAAATACCAGTCCTGTAGAATAAAATGCCAACTAATATTTTTTTTGGCCTAGCAGCAGCAGAGTTGATCTCTAGAAATGCTGGCCTGAGCCTATGCAACTTTGTGATCCCACTGAAGGACCAGAGGTCCATCTGTTCCAAATCAATGCTTGGCTTATGGAATGCTGGAATTTATCAGAGCAGTGCAGGGGTGAGCACTGCAGGGGAGCAATGAGCTTTTCCATCTACACCATCATATGGTACCGATTATCTCTCAGTACAGCATAAAACATAATAGCAACCAGATTTAGGGCCAGCGTACTGCAACCTGTTTCCCCTGCCACTGCCTCCTCTTTCAGCATTCTGTCATTAATCCCACAAAATGTTTGCTGTTTGTATTTCCTCCTGTAGGGCACCAAGGAGCCAGGAATGACTTACGACTATAAAATGGTTATAACATTTTTCATTGGATGGCATCACATTTTGAATGAGGCTTCAGTGACCAAGGACTGAATGATGCACTAAATCTCTGGGCTCTATCCTTTTAAAAAGGAGGCTAGGGAGGCTGGAGATGTGCAAATCCTTCAGCACCCTCTACCCACAGATGTTATCAAATGCTTTCTTTCCAACAGCTCACTTGACACTCAGTGCTCTGAGCTGTAGACATTAATGGTGGCATTTTTATCCCAATTATCTAAAAAGCAAGTAGAACTAGAGTGGAAAACAAGGACCCGCCCTCAAGTTATAACCAAATCCAGCAGCCGTACATGCTTGTGTCTGGGAACCATCTGATACCAGCCACTCCCAGAGGCAGAATACACATGGCCACGCATTTGATCCACCATCCCTACGTATCTGGGAAACAAGAAGAAGTAGTAAAAAATCATCAAACATCCAGGGTTCAAGGTGAGATCCAGCAAGGTCAGAGCAGGTGGACCTTGCCAGCGGCTCAAGAGCCCTGTGCTGCATGCAGGGGTAATTGGGGCTACACCAGGTAAAACAGAGCAGACTCAGGTCTCAGCTGGATGTCGTGGCACTCCCCAGGCCAATTCTGGCAGGTCACAACACCAATAATGCCATCTTTCACCCAAGCCTTTCAAAGCAACCTACTCAATCCGTTGCCAGCCCTATCTCCCCAGAAGGGTACGTGAGACCTAGAAAAGAAGAAGGGCTGAAGGACCTTTCAGAGGTCCCACCTACTGCAGCCAGTGGAGAAACTGCAAATGCAATGCGGGCATCTTGAACACGGGCTCCTGTTCTTAATCACTGGGACCCTAGCCACACTGAGGCAGTGGAAATCCTGCCCAGAATATGCTGAAAAGCAATAACCAAACTCGGGAGCATTCAGGAAATTATAGATGCAAAAGTCTGGGTCGCTGCCATCTGCAAGATCCTGGAGGTACCGATAAGATATAAGATCACAAACCATCTGGAAAAGTAGAGGCTGATGAAAAGTGCTCTGCTTAGCTCCATGAAAGCTAAAGTGCCTGACAAGTATGATGGCTTTTTTTTTTTTTTTTTTTTTTTAGGAAAAGATCCACAGGATTAAGAGGATTAAAGTGACGAACATGACATAAAAGAATGCCTCAAATTGCTTAAGGTATGGCAGAGATGTGAATCTCAGCAAAGGGGTTCAAACTAAGCAGGAACTGAACCAAACCATCAGCCCCAAACTGAAACAAGCTAAATTAAGTGTATTTTTGTGGTTTCGGATGCCTTCTTTCTGCTCTAGTTTAAACCCCGCCTGGTAAGATGTTGTAGCTTGTCTGTTCTTCAAAATGCCCTCAACTTGACCATTTTCTTAGTATGAAACATTCTGGCCAACAGCCCAGTCTTAACCCTGCTTCTGCTGTACGATCATCGCCCTATTCACAGCTCTCCTCTGCCTGAAGCACAGGCAGCCAAAACCAGTAAATACTAAATGAGATAACAGAGCGGAGGACGTGTCAATTTTTTGATGTGTATAGGAGGCATCTTCAAACTGTCACAGACAGATCATAGATCCGCCTTTACAGTTCTTAACCTGTATCCCTTCACGCTGTAAAGTCTAACGCTTAAGTTAATATTACATAGATGTTGACATATAGTATAAATCAAATGAGCTTATAAGTCAAAAAGGAGACTGAAAAAACACACCCTGTAGAGCAAAAATATTTTGTGAGGGTTAAGAACTACAGAGCAAATGTCAGACTCAACAGCAAAATAGAAAATTTGCAAATCACAGACAATGTTACAGAGCAGAGGACACAATCCAAGACATGCAGGGGACCTGGAGCGCTCATCGGATCTGTCCCCTTACCCACACTCAGAGTTCAGAATGCCCATGACACCAGGAGTTGTAGCAGCAGTACAGCTGGCTGATGGTGTAAGGCAAGCTTCAGAAGAAATAAAATCTTATATTGAATCCACTGATGTATGTGGAAAAAACAGAAATGTTTTAGGGAGCACCAGCCCTTCTTCAGATCTGACAAACCTCGCAGCCTTGACTTGCCTAGGCCAGCTTTCCAGGTTTCTTTAACATGCTTTTAACCTCCGCAACCTCCTCTACCAGTGCAAGTTAGAGAGCTTTTTCTACTGTTTAAGCTGAATCGTTTTTATTGGTATTTAAGCTCATTATTTCTTGCCGTGTCCAGTATGGGCTGTTCCCTTAACCGTCTTGCACATAGCTGAAAATTGTTATCAAGTCCTCCTTCGGTTTTCTCCTATTTTGGTTAAGAAATCAAATTTTCTCAATTTTCATCCTTTCGAGGGATGTTGGAATGGCAATTCTGATTCAAGTCAGAAAGTCCCACCAGTACCTTATCCTCACAAAGGGCGAGTAAAAGAGTGAGGAGTGCAAGAAGAGAACAAGCACATCGCAGTAATTTCCCTCCTGCTCTCCTGGTACCTCCATCTGTGGCTCCGGCATTTCCAGAGTCAGGGGTGGTATTATTTTGATAACCCTTGAATGGCTCTAACCCATGAATTTACCTAATCGCTTTTGAAACCAGGTGCCCTTTCAGCATACTTAATGTACTGTAGCAATCGGTTCTGCTATTTAATTACATGTATCTAAGAGCTGTCTACTTTGTGTACTTTGAATTTGCTTCCTGACAACTTCCTTAGATGGTTTCTAGTACCTGTATTAGGAAAGACAGTGAGTCACCACTCCCAGTTAATCTTCTCAGTCAGCCATGATATTGCAAATCTCTATCAGCTGTCTCTTTTCCAGACTGCGGAGTCCCAGTCCATTCTTCTTCGTTTGGAGGTCTCTGATTATCCTCATACTCCTGCTACCAGACTCCTTTGTCCTTCAAGATTCAGGCTTGGGTTAATGCAGACAATGACATAATGATGTCATTTGATGTATCTATTTCTCTTAATAATCCTTCTCTCGTCCATTATTTGCTTTTTTGTCAGCTGCTGAGCACTGAACTGAATGTCCTCTGTCTTTCTGCAAGGCAGTGACCACGTATTTGGAAAACCTTCAGCAGCCTCTTGCTTTGCTCTTGGTATTAGTGCCCCCAGATCTGGGGAGGGGGGACCATGCACGCTAATTCTGGGTGTACCCAAAGGCATGCAAGCTTCATCTGTCCTCACCAGGACGTCATCGCAGCATCCTTTCAGGGATGCCACCCGGTCTCAGTTTTAAGCAATAGGGAATTCACCAAGCTGACAGTCTGCCCAAAGGTTACACAGCACCATCATGAGAAAGGCAAGCAGGGGTCTGAATTCTGTTTAAGTGAAGTGAACAGAATTTGGCCCATCATTACTTAGAAATTCTTACAACTGACATTAATGCTCTGTTGACCTGTGTGTGAGCTGCCACTTGAAGGTCCAGGAAAGGCATGACTCTAACAAAAGGGTATGTGCAGGAATTTGCACTCTCCGTTATTAGCACACTGCAGTGCTATTTTCTTGCAACACATTTTGCCACACAATTTCCTTCAAGTTCTCCATTTCATGGGAGATTGCTCTGAAGTGCCTATCTTTTAATATTTTCCATGTTGCACATATTAAATTTCCAGTTCCACAAACTCCTACATAACCAACATAAAATTAGCCAACTATGTATATTAGTATTTTCTACCTTTTTTTTTTTTTACTATTTTCTAAACATCGTATTTAAAAAGTAAACCAGATACATTTGAATGGGCCTTTATAGTGTGCAGGAATCACCAGAGTCCAATAACTGCACGGGTTTTGATGGAGTGGTTTATGTAATATCTGAAATATTAACAAAGCTGTCCCCTGCGTAATGAGCCAGCACTGCATTTCTTCAACATATTTAGAATGAGTCACATAAATCTCCTGTTCAGCACATGTGTCCCTACTCAAAGAATTTCCCTAAGAATGCTAGTTGAGGATTTTCAGGAAATTACAATAGTTTGAATGAATTTAGAACTAGTCACATGTTTAGAACATATCATAATAGGTACTTCAGAAAGGAAACTGAGCAATACACTGTAAAATATTCAATGTATTGTATTTGATTAATGCAAGGTCATAGCACTCAGCACTTCAAAAGCCAGACTATTCACTCGCATCTTTCCACTGTAATTTTATGAAACAAAAGTTTTATCATTAACTCTACCAAATAACTATTTCAAATAATAAACCTGGAATTTAAGATATTTAGGAAATTCTTCAGAAACAGAAACTTTTAAAATATATATAGTTATATCTCTTTTATGAGAGGAAACTGATTTTCAACTTCTTGACCACTGAAAAGGTAAACAAAAATATTTTATCAATGAAAATTGATATTTGATGGACCTGAAGTTACACAGTATTAGAAGATGAGATTTTAAGTGACTGCAAACTAATTTAATTTATAGAGTCAGCTACTCTTTGGAATCAGCATGGCCCATTGAAGAGCTGGGCTGTAAACAGATCACGACCACCAGCAAGTGGTTAGATGCACACAACTTCACGTTAAAGGGAGCGACTGCTGCTCAGTGTAAGCAACAGGCTCCCAACCCAACCTAAAGTATTTACTTCAAAGAGGAGTATCAAAGACTCATCTTGCCAGGTATCGCCCACCTCCCCTGCAGTCTCACAAAACCAGCTTTCTCACACCTGAAAACAAATACCCACCCTTGATGAAAGCAGAAAATATTAAATAACCCCAGGGAAGTGGTGAGATAGGATCCAACCCAACCTGAAGCACTGGGGATCTCATTCTGTTGTGCCTTCAAGGAGCTTTGTGTCTGGACTGGAATGTGCTGACCTGAGGGTCCTGACCTGCTTCATTTCTGCTGTATCTTGTAAGTCAACTGATTTAATAATATCACGATAACAAGGAAGGAGACACAGATCTGCTCTAGTCCAACCCAACAGGCCAAGAAGGAGGCTTAAGCATTAGCCCATGCCTACCCACACGTCTGTGCGGCTGAGTCCGACCCACGGCATTTGCACTCTGTTGCACCCACCGCTCCCCAACTGAAAGGCTCAGACCTCTTACCTTCGATAACACACTGATCGGGGATGGGAATTTTCCTCCCCATCTCTGTGACGTATGCTTTCACTTTACCCAGGTTTTCCTTCAAGTGCAAGTAGAGCTTGTCCTGGTATTCCACGGGGCTTGTCACTGCCTCTGCGCTTCCTTCGAGTGCCTTTTCTTTAGTAGATTCTGGCAAATTTGCTGATTCCGGGTAATCAATACTTTGGTGTGAAACCAAAGAATTTCCCAGTTGTGTTGCTTCAGTATCAACGCTAAAAGGCAATTTGTCATTCTCTTGGCTAATGTAGATGTCGGTGAAGGAGATACCAGCAGTTATCTCCCCATTCTCCTCGTCCTGTCCACTCTCTGAGTTTATCCCCTTCATGCGGACTGCATGCAAAGCAAGGCTTTTGGACCTGGAAGGTGATTAGGGAAAGGAAAAATGTTTTGGAATAGAAGCAAGACACAAAAATCACCCGATTACGTGCTCTTCTGAGTTGCCTCTGTGCAGCTGGTTCAGAAAGCTGAGTGTGGGGCTCACTTAGCCAGAGGCAAGTAACTTTTGGTGAATATGCATTTCAAAAGCAAAACTCAAGCCACAGCTTTAATAAGCAAGTGAAACTAAGTAATATCCATATATCACAACATCTGCATGCCATGAAGGGAGCTAGTCAACCTATCTGCAAGAAACTGATAACCCCAGGACTGGAGTACATGTTTTATTGATCACATCATAAAAATGCCATCCAGCAGCCATTTAACTGAACCAAGACTTCTTCATTGCACATGTCTATATGCTGAGGATGAATTTAACCCTCCGTAAGAGTAAGAAGGGTGGAAGAGAAGTGACTGAAAGGCCAAATACTGGACCAAGAAGAGAAAACCTCTGCTGTGGAGCTGCGGTGCAGAGGCACTCCAAGGACACCGTGGGTGCACGTTGCTGTCTGAGCCCTTATCTCACTCAAGGTCCTGGGAGAGTCACAGTTATCTCACACAGTACACAGGTAAAATTTGATTCAAACATTTGATATGTATTGTTAGCAATAAACCAAGAAAGGTCTTTGTGTCTTCCTTTCTAGTAATATTTGTATGCAAATATTTTCCTATCCCTTCTGCTGGTTTAGAGCGCAGAAGATATTAAATAAATAATTTTGAAAGATGTTATCCAGCCTTTGAGTTCATGGATATGAGATTTGGTTAAAATTAGACTTATGATGTCCATAGGTATCATGGAAGCAGACCAAATTCTCCGTGTTTGGATAAAGTTTTATTACAAACCTGATATTCATGAAAACCACTCACATTTCACAGAGCCATACCTGTTAAATCTCATATCCTTCCTTTCTTCTTTAGAAACCTGGCCTAAACTGTATCTCCGCACTGAGCCAGGAGTACTGTTCTCAACATTTATTTTCTCTTCAAAAGCCTGTATTTTAACTTGAAGCTTTTCATCTTCTTCATTTCCATTCATAACAGATTTTAAATCATCCAAGGGTACAGGAGATTCTGTTTCAGTATCATTTTCCAACCTAAGGAAGTAGAAAGCAGAGATTTAACTCTGGCACACTGTGTTCAGAGTGGTGCCGATGCTGCATTTCTGCCTGTGACCTGTATTATTTATCTGGTAAAATAACTATGTTTCAGCAGAGATTCTCTTTGAGATTGATTAACCATTTTCAGAAACATCTTCTAGATCCATATCTCCGTCAGATGGATCAGAAACGCTGAACATCTCTGACAACACTGGGTTAGAAACTGCATGTGCTGTATCTGCATAAGCAAAACCTTTTTGATAGTCCCAAAGCAAAAAGATTTTCAACTGAACTTAAACCACTCTCTCAAGCTTGCTAAACAGTGACTTACTACATTCTTTTCATAAGCCAAAAGTTGAGCTAATTGCAGAGTTTATAGAAGTCTGTGGTTTTAAAGGTTTGACCAAAGTACATGCAGTTCCTACCGAATTATTGTATTCCAAGTAAGAAAAATATCTTTTAGAACCCAGCACATGGACGGAAACAGGCTCAGGAAAAGCTCTAAGCAATGTGAGTGAAGTTCAGCAAAAGAGAATGAGGAAAGGAAGAGTTAAAATGAACTTGCAGGACTGCAGGACAAGCTGTTTTATTTTAAACTTGATCGCTATGTTAGTCTTAGAATATGTAACCTTGTAATGCAAAATTCGAAGATAACTTTAAAATAGGTTGACGGGAAGCTGTTAATCTTAAAAGGACAAAAAGAAACCGGCTGTCAAATACACTGCTGGTAAAAATTTGCTTTCTAGCAATTAAAATATCCTCTGACCAGTGAAAAATGTTGTCTGCAGTGGAGGCTTAGCAGTGCCAGTGCAGGGGCAGTAACTGCTACCAGCCAAAGCCCTAGGGCACAGCCCATGTCCAAAACCAGGTTTCCTAGATTAAGGTTTTCAGTCTGGAGTGCTGGATTCCCCAAAACAGGGCTTCTGAAAGCAGAGGTTGCTGGGTTCCTGCACAGCTCCGAGCCCACAGCAAGACTCAGTTCCTCCGAATATTGGGCCATTTGCCAGGAACCTAAACCCTGGGTATTGGTACTCTCCCTTGAAGATGCTGCGCGGCCTTTATGCAGGAGCAGCAGGACGGAACTTCCCAGGGGACCAACAGCACACTGCGGCAAAAGCACTGTTGCTCCTTCCCTCTTCTTCAGGGAGCTGCCTTCTGCTGGGGATTTTTATGTTCCCTGCTTATTCCTGCAACTGTGGAGTAACTGGACCAAAAAATCATGAAGCCAGTACAAAGACAATCAGAAATCTCTTAAAGAATTAAGGGGTATTTGACAGTATTTACTTTTTAAACTCTACCCACAGCTCTAAAACAAGCTCGCTTTGCTTCTGACCATTTCTTTCTTTCTTTTTTGTTTTCCTGATGAGCAAACATCTGAATAGCCAAATCTGTACAATACAGATATGGAAAGCCACAAACGAGCATTTTAACACAGCACTTTCAAAGCAGCTGAGTCTCAACAGTCATGCTCACAGTCGGGAAGCCTATTAAAAACTCCCAAATACTGCAAATTACCAATTGTGGAAACAAAAAAGCATGTTTAAAACAAAACAACCACAAATACTGCATCACAGAATGCACTTTTTCATTTGTTTTGATAAAGGCAGTTCAGGATATTTCTCAGGGGAGTTGGCAAGTTTTATCTTGTTTTGTTTTTAATTTAGGCAAGATCCCATAATATATTAACACTGCAGAACACTTTGAAAAAAAATATTCTTCTGTAATAAAGAACCTTGGTATGACCTTTACTAACAAATCTTTCTGGAGATGTGGAACGAGATTTAATTTATTAGAAAGCTGTCACTCCAACATCACTCTCAACACTGCTCCCATTGTGGGAACTAAGCACTAAGAAAAATGTCTGTTACACATACGTAAATACATATAAAGCCCTCTGGCTGTAGAGAAGAGACTGATTGGGTTCATGAATGACAGACCCAAACCAGCAAGCCTTGATGATGTTTGGAAATAAAAATGGCCTTTTATAACAGCACCTTTTTGTCCATCATTCTCCCGTTGAGCTCTGATGGCTTTGTGAAGGAAATACAAGAAAATGTTTCTGCCGAAGCAGCACATTAATGAATCCTATCAGTCATACGTAAAGCAGCAGTAAGTTAGCACATACAGGGCTCATCGCTGCCTGGTGCTGCTCAAGCCACCACCTTGGCTTTGATCCTGTTGGTGCCTGGGATTTCAGAGCAACCGCAAGCACTGCAGGAGGGAGGCGGAGGGCTCAGCCCCGGGCATGCCCCATGGGGACCGCTTCCTCTTATGTGGACCCACTTTGCACTTGCATCAATTCCCAAGCAGCCAAAAGCACATACCCCAAGCGAAACGCTCAATGAAGCCTCCACCCCACGCCCAACGGGATGCCTGGCAGGCCTTCCTGCTGTCCTCCTCTTCCAACAACAGTAAAATAAACTATTGTTTGAAATCTTGGCAAGAAACATTCGGTACATTGCTGAGGTTGCTGGAGCAGAATCAGCTCAGACCAAAGCTCAGGCTGTTTTCGAGAGGAAAAGGATGCACAAACCTATCAAGAAATCATAAGGACCTGGCTTGCAAAGATTGCACTATGCTACTCATCCTTTCACTGCTTTGAAATGCTCTCTAGAAAGAGACATAAATATACAGGTCAGCAAGTCAAGAGCGATACATTAATTTGAAGAGCATTTCTCCAGACCATCAGCACCATTATCAACATCATCAGTCAGGTGCTTAAAATGGGAAAAAGAGCATACACAAATAGAAATCACTAAAAATACACTCAAGATGGGATTGCTTCCAAGGCTTCAACTCTGTGCGGATGGAGGCAACACGAATGGATCAAGTGCAGGTCCTTGTGGTTCGTCAACATACAGACATAATGACCTCCTCAAATAGGATGAATGTGCAGGTTTGAAGAAGGCAAGTGGTGGATAGCAATGGTGATCTCAAAACCTATGGCTCATGGTTGGGAAGCCCATTGAGAGCTTCCAAACATTACTAGGAATGATCACAGAAACATCATCAGCCAGATAAGGGTCAAGGCGGAGGTGCCACAGGGAGCTGGAGGCTGCATCCTCCAGCACTTCATGTGTGGTGCCGCTCACAGGTAGTCAAGGGGGAGACCAGAACATTTTAATAGCTGATGCCAGTGGACACAGGCAAGGGCATGTGCTGCCTGGAGGGCAGCTGCTCCCTGGGGCCAGGCAGGGCACAGATGCTTCATGCAGACGGGCTTCTTGGTGTCCGCGCTGAATTAAATCACACTATAGTACCTTACCAACGTAGGAAAGTCTTAGATGCTATTACAGTCTCTTCACCACTACAAATGTTGATTTAAAGAAGGACAAATACTGTAGAAAATGAAAGGCAAATGAATGGTAAAGGAGTGCTCAACGATGCCATGTGCTAGACCTATCCTCTCCTTTAAAGAGAAATAATAATTTAATCCAGCCACTACACTAAAATGAGTAGCACCAGTATAGCCTGTCATGCTCAGGTCTTACCCAGAACGAGGGCTCGGAAGCGTCATTAAATTTTCTTTCTTCTTTGCTTTCTTTCCTTCTTTTAATTGACCCTGCTATACTGCTAGATTGGATCAGTCCATTAAAACTCTGTATGTGTTCTTAAAAAGCACCTCTGAGCCTGAATAACTTGCAAATTTGTGACAGTAAGGGGCAATGAAGCATCGCATGGTTTTAATTATACTCTCTGCTAACTGCATGTAAAATTCCCTGTGTCAAACAACTCCAAGCCAGCCATCGCTCTAAAGAAATCAGTTTCTTCTTATGTAAACACATGATTCTGGAAGGAATGGTTATAATCCAGCCACACATTTTAAAAGTCTGTTTTCCTTTCACAGCACAAATACTCTGGAATTCTGCTTTTTAAAAACCACGGCAGTTCAGTAACCGTAGCAGCTCTGGAGCTAGGACAGTTTTTCCATGTTGGCGTCTGGACCGGTCCCGCTTACACTAGTATAAGTCAGAATAAACTCTGCCTAAATCAGCAGAGAACTCTCATTTTAGCCTTAATTGCTGTGCCCTACTTGTCCTTGTCCAATTCAGCTGATACTTTGCTTGATACAGGCCTGAAATGTAAAATCAAATACCCAAAAAGCATCACTGTGAAAAATCAGTGTTTCACTGTGATCTCTCATAGCCACGTTGAGATAACAAGACGATGGCAGCTGCAAGCAACCAGGGTCACAGAGCATTGGGGCGGGAATAAAAGTTTTAAAAAATAATTAAAAAATATATTAAAATTGAGCAGCAGATGGAGAATAAGAAATCATTTCAGAAAGGTTTGTTTGAAAGGGCCCAGGGCCTGCCACTGGCTTGAGAGCTGCGTGCAAGGCAGACCCCGCTGCAGCAGACACGTCCCAGGACACGGTTCCTTACCCAGAGGAGCACCGGGAACAGGTTTTCCTTCCCATCCCTTCTGGCTACGCTCACACCTGCCTCGTGGCAAGCACAGCTGCATCACAGGGCCTGTCCTGTCTCATAAAAGCAGCAATTTATCCACAGAAATGTTAAAAACTGATCACAAGAAAACAAATAGCGTGGAGGAACATCTATGTTAAGTTTCTTCCACTGCAGGCATAAGGCCAAACTCTGCCCTTCCTTAAACCAGAACGAACTCTGAGCAGGTCCCCTGCGGCGCTGGGATAAGGCAGGTGCATTTCCATGGTCTTGGTCTTCCCCTACATATTGCCCTCCAGAGTCTGGCCCCCTGACCCCACGGCAACTTTCATACTCCGAAAACAGCAGTTACATTTTCATTCACTTATATGCAGGGCTGTGTTCAAACTCAGAAGCAAACACAAATTAAACAAGCAACCAACCAAAGCCTTTTCCTTTCATGCTCAGTATAATCAGTAGAGTTTTTTTCCTGAAGGAAAATAAGAATGTTTTCTGAAAAATATTATCGTTTCCTCCCCCAGACTCTCCACCCAAACACTATTTTGCATCTGTAACCACACTCATGCAGATGAAGAAGCTTCTACTCCTCAGCAAAGCAAATCCTTAACAAAGGGGGATTTTAGAGAGAAATGGGGAAACACAGCAACAACATTTTAATGAAAACCTTTTCTTATTTTTTACTGTTTTTTATCAGTTCTAGAGATAAATGTTAAGCACAGAAGATAATAAGGAATAGGAATATCACAACATTTTAGCAAATGAAGTAATTTTTCTACCATAAATCAAGAGACCACGATGGGCTGTGGGAATAATTATTAGGCTTTGTTACTGAAGCCTCAATTCCTGTCCTGCTTCACTGCGTTTCCCAGAATACATGCCATTCTCCTGGTCCCCTTCACTAAGGGACATCTAGCATACTCTTCTTCGCAGTTGAACTTGACTAGTTTGGAAAAAGTGTATGGCATTTCATGTTCATTTTGCTATCTCCACTTAGGCTTTTTCACTGTCTTCAATTAAACTTTTCAGAAAATGAGTGCTGAAGGCTCAATTTCAGCTGAGGTTTCTGCCACCAGGTGAAGTTTGGATGTTTCTTACAGCCTTGTTGTAAAATGAGGGACTACATCAGGGTTACTCTCCTTTTTCATTTTTAACTCTCTCCAGGATACCAATTAATTGTTCCTCGACTGACCTCAATGTTTTGGCTCCAGCTCTACAAGTCTGTCTGCAAGGCTATCGTTCATGGTTATGAGTTTTCTGACATCTGTGTTAAATTTTTAAAAGAATTTCTATTCCTTTGTGCCCTCTTGACCTATTTCAGTATACACAATGCTAATTATAAGTCTCTCCCTAATTAAAATTGACTACCACCATATATTTAAATAACACTTATATTCTTACTGTGATGAATGCAGCAACGCTTCCAATGCTTCAGCCTTAGGATATGAATTTGAAAGAAGCTGAGCGAGTTGAACATCCTTTTGTAGAAGCTTGAGACATTTCTTTAAGACTTTTTTTAGCAAATCTGTATCAGGGAGCTACGCCAGTCATTGTTCTCATCGGCTTCAGTGGTCATCTTCTAGAATAAACTCAATAATTGTGTAGCCTGACTGCACTGATTTATTTTTAACTGGAGATTTTTAGATTGCCTTAGTCTACTTATCTGAGACATGGCTTTCTTCCTGTTCTTTAAGTGCTAAAACTTGAACAGCTTCTTTATTCTTCAGTACCAAATGATGCAATTTCTGTTGTGTGATGTTCAGAGGTCATTCTGTCTGGTAGCACGACGTTGGTGTCTGCAGTGCACCTACAGCTCTTGTTGCCACCGATTCTGCTTTAGTGTCAATCATCCTTATGCTTGCATTTGAAACGCACATCTCAAGTTACTTCTACAAGTAGAGATGTTGCCCATCAGGTGTCTGTAAGCTATTTTGTACGCTTACCCAACCCTATAAATACCACAAACCAATGGCTGATTGAGTATATACTGGAATAATACAAGAGAGATATCAAGATGAATGTGAAAATGGCAATGTAGCAACTTACAGGAATTACAGTACATCTTACTTTCAGCTGATTGTTCATTTGTCGCAACTTGAATATACGTAATGTAAATTTATACTGCCTCATGCAGCCACGGAGATGGCTGTGGCTTTATTGGACAAAAACTAGCTTTACCTGACTCCTGATGTGTTGTCGTTCTCTAGCTGCCGGACAAGGAGCTTGGCTATGGCAGTGAAACTGTTGCTCATGCGGTAGATATCTCTGCTCTGGGTGCCCAAGATGCTCGAGAAGGTGTCAGTGAGACTCTTAATTTCCAGCAAAAGAATATGGTGGAATGAGTGCTCCATGTTGGCCAGCTGGTTCACCAAATACACCAGGCATATTCTGGCTTGCTCCTAGAAAACATGAGGAAATAAGAACAATTTTAAATAAATTAATTCATTATTTGCTTGTGTAAGGGAGGTTTGTATGCATGCTGCTGATTAAAACATTGTCACTGGGGAATAGTGCCTCCCCCATGATAACTAACAAAAAGACAACTGCATCAAACGCAGAGTTTATTTTTGTGTATTATTGACGTTACATTTATTCCTCTTGGTATTGCCTAATCTGGGCTAACTTCAGCACACCTTGTCTTCTCCTCAAATGCAGAGTCACAGTCCCTAAAGCCTCTTTGAAGGGTCCTGCATTGCTCTGGGGTGGTAGATCAGCCTGGCTCAGCGATCAGAGCACCAGCAGCAGACCTAGCTCCCCTTTCGTCTTTGGTGAGCCTTATGAGCCTGGCCAAGTTATTTCACCTCCCTATATCCAATTTCTGTGCCCCCCTTTTTTTTTTTTTTTTTTTGCTGTATTCCGTGCTGTTTGTGGCAGGCAAACTCTCTGGTAAGAGGCCCACTGCTCCACTTCACAGGGTCTTCTCCCTCAGGGTCTTTTTCCTCGTGTCCATCCCCAACCTGTTGCCCTTGAGCTGGTGGAGGCACTGGCAGTGACACAAACATGTTCTATATAACCTGCCAGCAGACCTCAGCTCAGCAGACCCCGCGGCTCAGCTCTGCACTGGTTTGTGGCACTGCATGACCCATGGCGGTTGGGTGTCTTCGTTACAGCCTCATTGTATTAATGGGCTAATGTCCAGCTTTTTGCTTTGCCCATGTTATTCTCCACTCCATAACTGCAAATAATCAAGGGTCACCAGGCAATTGCAGTGAATTCCGTGTCTGCCATTAGCCATTACAAATACTTTGCCAGGAGGGAAGATCTATTTTTCAGACCATAAAATGTTTCCCAATCACAATTTCCTTTCTGGACCTCTTGGGTGTTGCTGATTTGCTGTATTTAACAGTGACACCTAACAGCCTGTTGTCACCGGTGCTACCCGATCTGAGCAGGACTCCTCTGGCATGGCATCAGCAGAGGAGCGAGGGGCAGCGGGCAGGAGCAGGGGGACTATCGACATCTCTGCTCGCTAATGGCAAGAGGTTAAAGTACCTCATGAATCACAGGGGTTCTCTCCTTTCATAGCAATGCATTTAGGAGCACCACTCCGATTAGACCCGTGGCTAACTCCAGCATGGAGAAGTTTAAAACGCAATTTCATTTTAAGATCTCATCACACGCGATAAGTTGCTGTCTGGCAGCTGTATCAATCACTGCCAACGCACTGAAGTGTGATATGCCCTCTGTAGCCAAAGTTTTGCTAGCCAATTTTTCAGGGGGATGTGATCTCGCCAATTTATCAGCAAGATCACATTGCCCACAAATTAGGATTAAAGGGGCTGTTTCAGATCACAAAATTAAACATGCAAATATTTCCTAGTAAAGATACTTTATCATCTCTGCTTGGCAAGGGCACACAATTCCAGTTCCAACTATTTCTGTGTGTACATGTACAAATTCACATACTAAAACAGAAACCCCAAAGATGAAGAAACGCATTAGGGTTCCTCTGTTTTGTTATAATTGTCCTAAGTATATTAGGTTCCACAGTCCCAAAAATATCTAAGTGGGAAAAGCAGCAGAGAAAGCAGCAATTAAATCAGGAGCTCATACCAGATCCTCCACTGGGGTAACTGGGTACAGCTCCACTCAGTGAAACCCACTTGGTACTCAGCAGGTTGTTATAGAAATTGGGAGAGATTTTGCTTTGCTTGCGTTTCAGCACAGGCCCTAAAAGGCAAAGATAAAAAAATTCTCTTCTTCCCAAAGGCTGGCAGAAATGGAGGGGAAGTCTTGTGCCATACACATACTCCAAACACTGCAGGGCAATAGCATTATTATCTCTTCTCTTCTGGGACCTTGTAACAGGAGAGAAAAAAATTGCTGAAAGTTTGATTCCAAATACAGCTGGGCCATAAAAATACGCGGGGGACTTTGGCAGGACACGACCCGAGTGTCACAAGCAAGAAATTTTTTGAAGAAAAAGTCTACTTATTTCAAACAAAAGAGGATCTGCTACAGCGTGCCATGACAGAGATAAATGAGAAAAGCATATCAGACAAATTGCTTCCTTCAGCCATATGGGGAAAAACTACAGCTACATCCTCGGATGGGCTGGGATGGTGTGATGGAGTGAGGCTTGAAAGAGGCTGACTTTTTGGTACATATTCACTAGTTTATTTGGAAGACGATCCTCCCTCCAAGAGATAAACACAGGCTCAATTAACATTTAAAACACATTTTTGTTTCCTAAACAAACTGTGCAGCAGACATAACTGGAAGAGAAATTTTGACCATTTTCATGTCACTTTGATCCAGCTGGAGTGTCTCCAGCCATGCTGAAATGCTGCTACTCGCCTGGAGTGAGGTAAAAGAACAATAAACTCTACTGAGTAATAGAATATGTAACTGTTATACAAAACAAAATTACAGCAAAATAGCTCAACATGAAAGCAGTCATTATCCCTGCCACAATTTTTATCCAAAAATTTTCAGAAAGCCTATTTGGATGTACATAACCCATTGTTATTTTAACAATGCTTATTTTATGTATTCATGTATTTTTTCATAAGCATCCCTTGCATTTTATGGCATTACATCTGCCAATAGGTGAAGATCTAAAATATAAGCAATGAGGTGCGGCAAAGTATTTTGCTTTATCTAAAAATCAGGCTCAGGAGACTACAAAAAAAGATCACAAGGCTTTCAGAAGTAACTCCGATTTCCAGTTGGTTCAAAACATACAGTTATCGGAAAAAAAATTATTAAAATGTTCAACTGACCTATGCCCCAAGATGGTGTTTTGCTTTGCACAAATTTATGCTTAAGGGACAAGTTCTGATTTCAGCTTCACCCATGAGACTGTCGCTGACATCAACAGAAGTGGCGTGTATAAACAAGGGGGCAACCTTTAAAATAAAGGGATCTTTTTTCAGCCAAAGCTCTCATCTCTCCAGGGGTCTGTCTGAACTGCCAAGGTGGAGAGAGCGGATCAGTGAAAGCACAAGAGGTTGCTTCTAGAAGCCAGCAGAAAGGATTTTCTGCTCATATCTGCAATCTATACCATAAAGGGCCAAGCCTCAATCCTTGCCACCTCTTTTTCCTCAAGTAAACCTCCCAGTGAAATAAAATATCAATAAATAAAATTCCAACACTACCACTGTCATTTAATTTCCCACTTGTTTTGCTTGGCTGGGAAGGGGATGCTGATTCACGTCTAAGTAAGAACTAGCAGCGTATCTGTAACATGGCTCCGTTACAGGAAAAGGAAGAGGGGGAGAAGTGACAAGTGAGGTTTTCAGGGAGGCATTGCCACGGCGGGCTGCGAGATGAGACCATCAGCAGTGCATGTGTCTACAGGGACCATTTTGCTGCTTGCACGTTTCTACTTGGACCTGATCTAAATAAATTAACTGGCTGCAGTAATGCTTGTCACTTAGCAGTTATGCTTATAGATCAGAGTATTATTTTAATTCTTTCTTGTGGGTGCACTCATTGTTATATACTGAGCCTTTAAGATCTGTCCAGCTTTTATGATGCCAGATGTGTTTCTGCTTATTTTATCGCAGGCTGATTGTCTGCATTGCAGTGAGTGATGACCCATACATCAGAGAAATCCATGGGTTTTTTTTCCTTTTGAGAAGTCTGATCCGTGTGGGAGCATCCGGAGACATGACCTGTCTCTTGGCTCACAATAGGGTGGGGGCAAAATCTGCATGAGGAACCGCCAGAGTAAAGCAAATAAAACCTTGACAAGAGGAAAGGAGGACTACGTGAGATCCACTGTGTTCCTAAACACACACGAGCCACAGGGACCCTCTGGTCATCATGTCTGCTCTGATGCAAGCCCAGGCAATTGTGGACCAATGAATGGCCCAGCAAAGCAGCTCCCTGTACCCCCACAAAACTGTGGGCCACAAAGCTCTGAAGTTCCCTGAAATGAAATAAAAAATCCTTAGGGTAAAGAGACAAAAACGCACAAGTAGAAGGTGAGAGGAAGACCATCAGTTATAACGTCTGTGAAGGAAGAGGGAACTTGGTATGTGAAAACACACAGGTGACACGGGGCAGCAGACTGCATCCCACATCACAAAAGAGGCAAAAGCCCGTGAAACAAAAGTGTTCTACAAGGAGAAAATGGGAAACTTCAAGCCCCCTCCCAGCAACTCTAGCAAAAGTTTTGCACCCAAAATGGTGACTTGCCTTGGCTCCAGCACGCAAAGCCCAGCCATCAGCCAAGCACATTTTAAGGCTCTTTCTGCATCCTTTATACCAGAGGGAATAACCGAACTGGCAGCATGGCACTGCCAGAAGCACATCCAAACCCTTCAAAAGCACCAGTGACACAGACATTGTTCCCCACCACGGAAAAGTCTTGCGGCAGAGAGCAGCGGCGTTGGCAGGGGCGGCTGCCAGACTGCTCAGGGGCAGGGCTGGGGCACCTGGGCACTGCAGACAGCAACCGAGATCTACTGGGCTCCTCAGGCTGCCCCAAAACTCCTCTATCTTGTGCTTGGGTCTCTCCTCACCTGGAAAGCTTGCCTTCATTTTCCCACCAACATGTTCTCCCTGGCTTGAGGCACAGCGTTAGGAGCCTCTTTCTACCACCCCAGCTCCTCCGCCCAGCGCAAAGGAGACAGGTCAGAGCGGGGACAACCTCCGGAGAAGACCCAGTGGTGAGGTTTCACAGGTTTCACAGATCCAGGTGACAGCGTTGTGCAAGCCTGGCACTGATGTCGGGAGCCTCAGACTGATACGGCTCAAAGGTGATTGCAGAACAAGTCTCTGGGGCACTGGTAACTACTTAGACATTTCAATCAGGGCAGATCTTCCCTAATTCAGAATTATTCATGTTTTCTGTCTTTTTAGAAAGCAAAACAAGAGAGGAGCGGAGCCATTTGTCTGACGTTGGAAAGTTGACCTCTGTCACCCTTGGCGCGTTGCTTTTATCAGTGTTTTTGAGTCTCTCTCCCAGATGTCACTAAAACAGAGCCCACTACAAACAAACGCAAAGCGTGCCATCTCGGCAAACACGCGGCGCTCGTGGCGGCAGGGCAGGCTGGAATGCAGTGTGCTGCGAAGTCAGCAGCTTGCAGCTTCTTAGAAAAATAAGACCTACGACATGGGACATAATGCCAGTTAGTTGGCACTTGCAAGAGAGAGATTGGAGATCAATTATTCAATGCAGGCTCACCCAGGCTGCGTGTGTGACGCTTGGTAGTTACATGTATCTGCACAAACCAACAGATTAAAAAATATAAGGATAAAGTGTTCATTCATCTCATATAAGGAGAAAGCAAATCATTTCTTTGTAAACTTCACTGTAGTCTATCATTTCCAACAATATATGAAATACAACATGTCTAGTTGGTTCCTTGCTTATTCTTGGTATTGGTATAAAACAATAACAACAAAAGGCCGGCCCAGCCTTAAACGGTGACAGATCCAAAATAAATTCAGTCCCTTTTAAGTAGCAGAACATAGCAGAAAAGGAGCCTCAGAGATGCTCACATGGGAAGAGCTGGTTTAACATGCTAAAATACAGAATCTGAATTAAATCCTTAAGTTCTGATCCCAGCTGTGCTCATTTGAGGATTAGTTAGGTATAAGCTGTAAAGCTTCTAGGAGATGTTGACTCTTAAGTACTAAATGTAGAATTAAATGTGGTCACCTGCAGTTCTTATAAAAGTAAATCTTGCTGGGGTGATGTAAGTAAACAAGGAGAGAACAACAAACTTCATTTGGCTCACAGTCTTCAATGTGATTTTGGCTTTTCCCCTCCCTGCCCACGCAACAGATATAAGATTTACAAAGCCAAACCAAATCTGGTTTTGATTCTTACAAGATACATTTCATTTCAAATGAATATAAAGCTCAAGATCAGTAGAAATAGCAAGTATAGTGTCTTCCTGTGCTGTACCCACAAGGATCAGACGCCATTGCCCAGCCAATACACACTCAAAGCTAAGTGGAAAAAGAGAAAGAATTGGCCTTATCGCAACAAGTGACAGTAGACTTGCATGACATCCACATGTGCCAGTAAACGGATGCACGGAGGGGCTGCCCCTGCCCCACCCCACTTCTCCCTGCCTCCCACCAGGCTTCCCTGCTCCACAATTGCCATTTAAATTTGTGCAATTGTCTCATCTAAGAGTATTACCACAACGATTCCGAACTATTAAAAAGCTTGTGCAAAGGAAAATTTCCCCTTAAACTTCCCTGCATTTCCCACGTGTCTTGTTTTACCTTCAGCAACACGTAACAGGGCATAACACACCTTGATGCCCTACAATGGGTTTGCCCGACGTGCCTGCACCAGGGTAGGTGACATGCTTCAGGTTGCACCACCGATCCTTCATCATTGAGCAGAGCTGTTGCCTGAACACACCGACAGCCGCCGGCGAGCGGCGGTACAGGGCACAGAGCCTGACCCCCCAACAATGCCCACTCCTGAGATTTAAGAGACTAACTTTGGTTAGGGGCCAAAAGAAACTATTTTCTCTGGAGACAAAAGCCTCTCTGGAGAGTCTCCAATAAGCACTACCGTGGATGACAGCTCATCGTTATCTGTATCTAAACAAGTAAATAGAAGAACCGTGACCTTAAAGGCAGAAGATGAATATATGGAGGATGTTCCCCCGGCACAGTGAAACGATGCAACTTTTCTCCCCTCTTCCATCCAAACTGACCTCCAGCAAGGTCAAAGGAATGACAACCAGAAAGTCTGATTCAGAAAGGCAAAACCTACAGTGAAATCTCTAGCCTTTATGCAGACAAACTCCAGTTGATTTAGTGCAAATTTTGCCTCAAGGACCACCAAAAGGACATGGAAACTGCGGGATTCAGCCCTTTGCCGAAATAAATTATCCTGGTTACTGTATGGCAGGCATCAGTGCCACACTTCAGCAAATGGTTAGATTTATTACATACTGTCCATTTTCTGCTATATCTTCGAGTTTTGTCACAGCCATAAAAATTTGAATTATTTACCAGAAACTCTTCGAGTTCAGCAGAACGTTATTTTTGCCTTTATAGAACCATGATTTGAGGTGGAAGGGAAATGTCTATTAACAGTGGTGAAAGACACATAAGCTCATACATGGGAATGAAAATAAAATCTCATTAAAAATCACGATGTGTCAAATAAATAAGTCTAACTAGTTGGGTGTCCTGGGGACATCCAAGGTCTTGAGCAACCAGGTAATTTACAAGCTCGTGGTAGGCATCTCCTCCAGGCTGTATTTTTAGGAGCTGGGGATAGCAGGAGGGTAAGGCGGGTCCCGGCAGGATCTAAGGCATTTCCCAGTCCCAGCGGGAGAGGGCTAACATCGGATCTTCATGAGCAGCATCCCTGACTGCTGGGGATGCAGGGATCTTTGGGCTGCTCATCGGAGCTGGTATTTTGGGGAGGGCAGAGGGCCCTGGGACCTGAGAGCTGCCTGATGGTTTCTGTACATACAGCGTGTCTGGGGCGGTTCACAGCACCTGGATTCGGTGAACATCGCTCCTGCATCCAGACCACACAGTTATGATTAAAGCAAAAACTTCAGTGCAAACTCATTACACTGCCATGAAACTCCAATAATTTTTTAGGAGTTTGTCACTGTAAATTCTTTTTAGGCATAATGTTCCCATTGGGACAGATCCCAAACCAAGATGTTCCTGTGATGAGGCTTCAGCCCAGCATCACCACTGAGCATTTTCATTATAAAGACATTTCTCAGAAATATCCCATTAACTACAGCTACAAAGCCAAAATATTGGGATTACAGTATACGAGGAAGTTCATATTTCACTGCGTGATTACAACATTCATGAAGGCTATATGTACCTAAAAAATGATATCATACAAATGGTGTGCAAAATACTTCGTTCCTTTTCTCTACCTTTCATTTCACATACAGGTACACTGCAACCTAGCTTAGCTAAGCCCCTGGAATAATGACAGTTACACGCTTTTATCAAATGGGAGGTTTGCCATTCCATAAAAAGACAATTCATATAAACAGAACACATACATGCACAGAAAGAGGTATACAGTAAATAATAATTCAGATATTTATCTTTACAGTTATAAGAATTTAAAGACTCATCTTTTTCATGCTCATTAAGCTCTTCTACAAAGTTTCTTTCCTTCCCACTAACCTGAATGCCATTTCTGCAGAGACTCTTTACTAAAGTGACTGTTCCTTGATTAGAAGGTCAGAAGGCAGCCTCGGTCACTAAAATACCACATCTGATTTTTGTGCTACTTGCTCTCCTAGCCATACTGGTGGTATTACAGTCTAGACCTATTGTGGTCTCATGACCAGGAATATGTTCTAAATCTTTATACAAGATTTAGGAAAAAAAAAAAAAAAAAAAACAAAACAAAACCAAACAACCCAACCTCAAAACCAATCAACCCATTTATTTTGTTTTTAAACTTACCTCATCAATATGTCCAACAGCTCCAAAGATCTTTGCTGTTTGCCCAATCAAATTTGGAAAACTCTCACCAGTTTCTTTCAGCATTGGAAGAAAAGTGGCTAAGGCTGTTGGTTCATAGCTGGATATTTCTATAAGTATGTTTAGAATAATGTCACTATGGTTAGGGTCTCTCAAGTGCCCAAATAGAATCGGTATACACCCTTTCAGCACCTATTAAAAAAATCAGACGGAAACAAATTGTAAATACATTTTTAAATTGTGAACACATATAGCCAAAAGAGGTACTGTACATTGGAGTGATAAAAATAAAACACTAGACTTTGATTTAGTAAAATAGTTTCCATCCTTGCTGACCTCTGCACAGAGCTATTGCTGAGGTCAATTGAAGTTCAGTTCAACATATGGGATAAGGGTAAGCCATAGCCTTGAAATATTGCAGTTATGCATATATAAGTAAGGAAATGCCCAATTGCTAAAAAAGACAAAAAACCACCCTCACCAAATATTTCCCTTGCTCTAGGCCAGTCCTATACTTTATTGATTAAAATAACATAAGACTTAGCCTTAAGTACTAGTAGAAATTTTTGGGTTCTACCGGAAACTAAATAACCTGACAAGGTTAATAGCTGGAACAGAGGAAAAAATAAGAGGCAAGATCCTCGTTGCACAAAAAAGTGCCGTAGGCAAGTTGTTATTTCTTGTAACAACAGAATTTTCAAGAAGCTGAGGGTGTAATCCTTAAAATGATCTTACAAACAGGATGCAGTGTATACAACTATCTACTGAATAATTATCTTTCGTATAAACACACATGTACACTACTATACCTCTGATTCAGTGAAACTATTGCACCTGCGTAGAAGACATTTCAACACAGAAATGGGGCATAAACCAAGCCATTCTTTTGTTATTTTTGAGTATTATCAGTTTTAGCAAGTTGATACCTATCACTCTGGTAAAATACTGCAGGTAGGTGGCCGAATACATTGTTAGTAGTAGTAAATTGTGATAATAATAAGGATGAGAACACAAAACAACTTCAAACGTGGGCTGATGGGCTGAGGCCAATTGCATGAGGGTCAACAAGGCTCAGTGCTGGGTCCTGCCC
>NW_009624082.1:2607-7166 GCF_000690535.1 Cariama cristata | reverse complement strand
CTGCTCTTTGCAGCTCCCTGGGGGTGACAACGAGCGTCTCCCCAAAAGGGATATTTAGCAAAAAGTAAGGGAAGGATTTCCCACGAGCTGTCGGTTGAGCCGGGGCGAATGCCGGGATGGCACCCACGGGGATGGAGGGCGATCCTGGCTGCCCCCGACCCCCCCCGGGGGGCTGCCCCCGACCCTGCTCGGTGGGCAAGCGGAGCCAGCCTGGCGGGATGTCACCACCCACGGCACTTGCCACCATCTCCTGAAGAAGTGACTGTCATCTTTGCTCAGGGTCGGGGTTCGCATATGGGGACGGACCAGGGCCCGCTCAACGTGCTCCAGCCTTGAAGCCAGCTGTGCATCAGGCAGAAGGTTGGACCCTCCACCAACCTAAATTACTCCACAATGAGCCAAAAATGTTAGCAGTGAGATCCTTAAACTTCTGCTTCACCAGTTAAAATACTAAGCAGCGTAACTAAAAAGAGCTTTACGCTAAAAATAAGTAAATCTACTTTTTGGTAGAAGGATTTAGGAGCGTGAAGTTCGCACGCGGCTCTCTGGTACATGTTAACCCTGGACTCTCCCTGGAGACCTCAGGACTTTTTCTGAAACCCCAGCTTCACCTCTCGACAAAACCAAAAGAAAACGTATAGCCCTTGTGCTTGAGACAAGTGAAAAACCATGGCTCAATCCTGACAGGCTCAAAACCCCCCTAAATTTTCTTTACAAAAACCAGCTGATGTCTTTCAAATGAAACTTCCCAGACTTGGCACACTCAGGGCTGGCACAGCGGCAGGACGGAGCTGCCCGGCACCGAGAGCGAAGATCTCGGCAGCAGAGCTGCCCCATCCAACCAAACCACATCATTTCTGGTCATTCCCCAAAACTCACAGCGATCAATGCCTGATCGCAATCGGATGGGCAGGGAGCCGGAGCAGCCGGAACGCAGACCTGGGAGGTGATCAGCATCGGGAACGTGAAACGGGGCCTCGGGGACACAGCAGGACACAGGGAGCGCTGGTGGGGACACGCCAGAGGAGGCAGGTCCCCGGTGCCCTTGGCATCCTCCCCCTCCCTGGGTATTTTTAATGCAATTACATCCCGGGACACAGAGCTAAAATTGGAACATTATGTGGACCAAGTATCACAAAAGTTTCCCTCACCTTAAAAAAAGGAACTGCTGTTGCTTTGATTAGACAGCAGCTCCCTGTCCCAGCTCTCATTGCAGTGTTTAAAAGGTCTGTCCTAATTACACGCACGCTTGTCCATTCACTTAATTTCTGCTGTGCCTGTTCTGCTTCTCAGGTGTCAGGGACATAAATTTGGCGCTCCATGGCTGGGACAGGTCCCTGCACGGGTGAGGACCCATGGCTCCCGGACTGACAGCTACTTTGGGGCAGACTTTGCCTTTTCAGCAAAGTATTGAGGATCTTTTGGGAGGCTGTTACCCCCTTTCACAGGAGGGAAACTGAGGCATGGTGAAGGTTAAGTGACATCCCCCACAGCCCCATGGGGACTCAGGGGCTCTGAACCAAATCCAACACGAAACACAGGGTCACCACATCCCAGCTCCACCTCCGTATCCCACCCTGGGGCCGATGAAGCCAAGCTTGTCTTCTCCATGGAGGACCATGAGCAGCCTCATCTTTTGGGTGGTCTTCCCAAGGGGCACAGGGCTCCACTGGGACAGGGGAGCTGAGCTGCCACTCGCCCATCTCTGCCCAGATTTCACCCGGCTGATCAGCATCAACGACCTCCCCAAACCCACGATGCCCCCCCACTCTCTGCACTTTTTGCTGCCCTTTGCTCGGAGCCACCAAGGGCCGTGCCAGCCCCGCCGCCGTCCGAGTGGGGCGAAAGGCTCCTGCCGGGTGTGAAAAGCTCCCTGACAGATGTCCAAATCTTTCTGAAATAAAAGAAGGTCAGAGCGGCTTGGGTGTCACCACAGCAGCGAGCGCTGCGTCAAAGCGCCCATCCTCCCACCGCACGTATTTCCAGGACACGCTGCCCACCCGGCACAGCAAGCCCCCAGCCCGTCCCCAGGCCCCGGACACCCTGTGGACACACACAGCCCCAGCCCAGGACTGCAGCACTCCGATCTCCGAGTCCAAGGGAGCTTTTCCCCTCTAGTTCTGGCTGCTTTTGTTGTTTGCGACCACTTGGAATAACAAATTGATTCTGGGCTTTCCATTGCCTCGTCCCCATCGCTCCCAGTAGCCAGACTGGTCTCCCCCGCCGAGCGGCACAGCAGGCTGTCGGGCAGGCGGGTCGGTACAGCCAGTTCAAAATTTTAAGGTCAGTTTTATACTCTTGTACAGTAGCCCATAACCTCAGGTCTCTCCCTCTCTTTCTTTTTTTTAATAACACCATAAACATGTTGCAAAAGGCAGTAAAGCACTGACAAATGTTAGAGAGAATTTTAAACCCAGGCATTAAATATCTGAAATAAGAAACACTCTGGTTTATAGAGGGTGCACGATGGCAGAGCTCGCCTCCTCTCCAGAGAGCATCTGCGCAGGTGGAAGGGAAGCGGCAGAGCGAGGACACATCGCTTCATCGGCTCTGGGACCTTTGCAGCTGCCACTCCCTTCCCTGAGCACCCCAGTTCAGCCCCCACAGACCACGCTTCCCCACCAACAGCGATTTCTCCTCCCAGGAGCCAGGTCGGATGCATTTGCACCAGGGACCCAGGCAGCAGGACTCTGTCCCAGCGCTGGCACTGGCTCCAGGGATGCTGCATCCCTGGGCACCGGGGTAACCGTCGTGCTGATGCCACAGCCCAAATTAATTTCAGCGCCTGGAGAACCCTGACTGGTTGCCTGAGCACCCAGGGCCTGGCCTTGCCTTGCCCTGTCCTTGGCGTGCACCCGGCAGCGAGATCCCATTTCCCAAGCCCCCAGCGCCTCCAGGCTCCCTTTGCAGGAGCCAGCCTTGCTCTGCCCTGTGGTCCCCTCCGCAGGGGACATCCCTGTGGCTGCTCTGCGCCCTCAACAGCTGAGGTTTTGAAGCAGTCCCACACTGGGACATCCTTCAGCTCCTAAACACAAACCAAACTCTTTGGAAACGACACCTTCCCGCACATGCTGTGGGCACTGGGGAGCAGCCCCGTGCCGACAGGCACCTGCCGCTGCCCACGCACCGTGCTGTCGCAGCATCCCTCACCTCTGCAGCCGGGGAGGGCCAAGTCTCGCTGAGCCCCTGGGCTGTGCAGGTGGCCAAACAGTGCCCTGTGCCACAGCCGGCCACCTTCTGCTGGGTGGCTCTGCCAGGAGCTTGTGGGCGACAGCAGCCCCCGATGCCGGCAGGGAGGAGCGAGGGGGATTAGTGAGGGCGATGCCAACAGACATCTGCAGCGTGCTGACACATTTACGCACCCTCAGCCTGCAAAGGGGGAGCTGGAGCTCAGGGCACACGGCAGAGGTCTTGCAGCCACCCACCCTCCATGCTGGGGCCCCCCCAGATCGGGGGGAATCTGAGGAATCGGGGAATCTGCTTTTTAGCAGGGGAAATAGGCTTGCACCCAGAAAAGCAGCAGCCTGGCCATGAGCTAAGTCACAGGGATGGTAAGGTTCTGGCCAAGCTACGAAATCCTGATGAGAAAGCGGGTTTGATGCACATTGGTTCCTCTGTCTCCTGATACTCCAGATAACCCGAGGACAGACCCAGCAAGGCCGCCCTGGGGCACAGGGAGCACAGTTAAACACAGCCCGGCCAGAGGTCCCCGCGCTGATGCAGCCCAAGCATCTGCCCAGGGATGTTCTCCCAGTCCCACCCCGGCAGGGACCCCCTGGCTCCCTCCAGCCATCGGCACCGATTTGTGTCCCACAGGTCTTTTACTGGGCCTGAACACAACAGACCCAACACGCGGGGCCAGAACTTCCACGCAAGTAAAATCACCTTTGCCACGGAGCTGAAGTGGCATCAAAATTGCCAATCTGAAGATCCGTCCCATTCAGCAATGAGGAATCGGGGAATCTACCACCTGAACCTAAAGTTTGGATGAACTTGCTGAGAGAGCAAGACATCAAAAAAAGAAAATCTGATTTGAGTTCACATGATTCCATAACACTGAATCGGCTTTCCTTATCTCTGGTTGAGTGCATGTAATAATAAATAAAAGCTACGGAAGTATAAGAATTAGTATGAAAGTCACCACCAACAGCTGTCATGAAACTCACTTAAAGCCCTCGAGCAATGACCTTATTTGCAGTAGCCCTGACGGATTTGCAAGGATCCACAGGAAAGCCAGAAAATACCACAAACCCTTACCCGAGCACAGCTCAAATCACCGCATCTCATTGCCGGCTCAGTCTGCACTTTTCTACCGAAGTTTCCCCTTAAAGCTGACAGCCTGTCCCCATTAAAATTGGCTTGAATGCGCAAATTAACTAATAGTTATCCCGTGCTTGGAGGTGTAATCCTTGGCAGAAGGGCAGTTCGAGCCACGGAGCCCCTCCGTGATCCCGTCACTGCCGTGCACAGAGGCCAGGCGGGCATTTGCACCAGGGACCCCGGGCTGTGACCACCCTCCAGAGCCCCCCGGGAGCCCCCCGGGGTGCAGAGGAGCCCAG
>NW_009624082.1:779-2545 GCF_000690535.1 Cariama cristata | reverse complement strand
CCCAGCCCACCCACCCATGCGGGTTCAGGACAAAGCGATGCTGAAGAGGCAGCGCCTGGTGCCCCAGCCCATCGCGGGGAGGCTCTTACCTGGTCACCGGCGAAGGGAGCGCTGAGCCCTGCCCTCCGCAGCCGCCGAGCCTGCCGCGGCCGTCAGGGCACAGCAGACACCCCTACGCCCAGAGAGCTTCCGACACTTGTCTCATATTTCAAGGAGCACTTCAAATGCGGTTCGATCGCCACTAAATCAGCCCTCATCAGCAGCCTCCAGATGAGAGCTGGGGCGAGTACGAGCTGGGTGCCTGCAGCTCAGCAAGTTTCCAAAAAGCCCCGAGCGTCACGCGGGGGAACAGGTGCCAGCTGGCAGGAGCCCGCGCCGGAGGAGCTACCTTGAGCCAAGAGCGGGTGAATGCACCTGACATCAGCTCTGCTGGCGAACGGGGAGATGGGGGAGCTTCCCAGGCTGCCTCTAAGGTCCGACCCAGAAAATTCCCTCTGTGGCTTCACAAAGAGGTGCTGGCCGCTAGCAGAGGGATGCGAAGGCAACCGGCCTCGTCTGCAGCGAGCGCGTGGATGCTCTCCCCCTGGATGGAGGTGGCCCAGGAGACCTGAGATGCTACGGCATCAAGAGATGCGCTGATGTCCCGGACTAAGAGCTAAGCAGACACAGGCAGACCACAGATTTCAGAGGGCCCTGGCCATGCCTGCATCACTTTCAGCATTTCATAACACAGCATCAAACCAGCTCCCTTCTGGCCCCGCCACAGCCCCAACATATGCTCTGCTAACGCCAGAGCGAGGCACATTTTAGAATCAGTCCGTAAACCATCCGTTGTCAGAGCAGGGATTAGTGTGAGCCAGCCCTCCCAAGAGCTCAGGGCTGCCGGCTGGCTCCTGACACAGGGACCAGGGCACGCAGGGGGCTCAGACGATTTTCAGACCTCTGATCTGAGCCCCCCAAACGCCCAGGCTGGCTCTTACCCTCAGATGCCCCCCGGGGTCCCCCTCAGCCCCGCTCCCGTGTGCTGAAGGGCAGCAGGACATCCTGCAGCACCCGGCGCAGGCAGAGGGCATTGCACGGGCTCGCCCGTGCTGCCGTGCCCGTCTTCTCGTTTGCACATCAGAGATCATTAACACCGCAGGGCTGCGTGTCCCCTGAATCAGCAGATCTCAGCCCTGCTCCCGAGCAGCGAGGACAGCTACAACCCCAACCGAAGGAGACGTCGTGGAGGGAACAATGCTGCTTTTCTGCAGCGGTGCAGAGGATGTGCCCGTATGCCCCAGGAACCAAAAGCTGGGAAGCCCCTCTCGGCTCCCATCCCAGGGTCCTGCAGCCCCTCAGCTTCCAACGCCGCGTCAGTAACGTGTGGATGAATCGGCTCCACCAGGGACCAAGCGGGCAGAGTGTGGGGTAACGAGAGAGAACACGGGGGGGTGGCAGGGCGCACGGGCTGTGCCGGTTTAGGCCGATAAAGGCGATGGTGCTGGGTCCGGCGAGCGTGCTGTCCTGGGCACGCGCCGTGGCCGGATCCCAGGGTGGGTGTGGGTGGGCTCCCAGCAGCGACCCACCCGCTCTCACGCCGGCGGAGAAAAAAAAGCAAAGCAAACACAGGCAGGGAGTCTGACATTGTGTCCCCGGGGGCTCAGCTGTAAATGTTAGCACAGCGTAAGGGAGCAGCAGGAGAGGAAAGATTGAGGCACCGGCGATTTATCATCCCCCCGGCTGCTCCCCTGGCACGAGGCTTGCAAGATCACCAAATCCTTCAC
>NW_009624082.1:371-701 GCF_000690535.1 Cariama cristata | reverse complement strand
CAGCCCCCCCGGCACCGAGCCCTCTCTCCGGCACCGCCGAGCCCTCACATGATGCCAAAAGACAAGGAGGGGACGAAGCTCCCGGGGATGCAGGCGGGCAGGGCAGCGCGGTTGCACATGGGCATCGTCCAGGGCAGGGAGGAGCTGGCAGGGTGGGGATCTGAAGTCTCATGGCAGGAGAGGAATAAAACAGGTTCCTTAGTCGAGGTTTGGGGAGAAAGCGGGGATGTCACCCTGGCACACCGTTAATCACGGGGCGGCTGCCGGAGGAGCACTGCCCAGCCGAAGGGATCTGGCAGATGACGGCTCTGGCTGCTCCCCCGGCGGCGG
>NW_009624082.1:0-320 GCF_000690535.1 Cariama cristata | reverse complement strand
AGTCTTGCCGGAGCTCGTCCTCGCTGGCTTTTCCCAGTCACTACAAACAAGGGTTTTTTTTCCAAATCCCCCTGAAATCAAATCCAGACACCACTTGTAAAATGCCAACATCTCCTCTGGCTCAGGGCTGGCTCCCATCACCCCAACAAAGCCTCGACCCTTGTGGCAACTCGCAGGGACCCATAAACAAGGAGGTGGCACCGCACGTGGCGTGGCTTTGCCGGAACTGGAGTTCCCGGAATGCACCGTCCCTCCCGTCCCGCTCGAGGTAACCCCTGCCCTGATCCTGACCCTCACCGCTCTCCTCACTGAACTTGCTG
>NW_009624081.1:0-5197 GCF_000690535.1 Cariama cristata | reverse complement strand
AAAAAAATGGCGTATTATCAAAATGAGCCTTACAAACAAGAATAAACAAGCATCTAGTGGTGTGCGGCTTGCGGTGCTCGCCGCCTCATGGACGAGGTGGCTGCAGGTGCCTGACCCTTGGCAAAAAAAAGCCACTCGCTGAGCCCCCTCACAGACGAACCAGATAGATCAGGGCAAGAAAGTGAGTGGCATCCCCTGCCCGCAATTTTATGTGTAAAACCCTCATTACACTGTTAACACAAACCCCCCTTTTTGGCTGCTTCCCTTATATGGTGGACCTCCAGCTACGTCCTCCCCCAAACCTTGGGAGCTTTAAAATATGCCCTCGTCCCCTGTGAACAGCTTTTCTGCAAACCTTCCTCACAGGCTGTAGGGATCCCAAAGCTTTGGGAGAAGTTTGCAGAATCTATTTGCCAGGCAAGATTCGGTTGTCCTAAACATCTGGTGCCTTTTAATATCTGAAAACCCCTAAAGCATCAAAGATGCCTGCAGGGGACTGGTCAGCATGACCAAGGGAGCACTGCGCTTCTGAAGCAGCAACTGAAGGGAGGCAAGGCAGGATAGATGCCTCATCGAGGGTAGGGTATCTCAGATGGGGCTAGACGACTATGGTTAGGTGACTGCATCTTGCACATAAGGTTTCAGGTCGCTCTGTTTGCCCTGAGCATGCTACAGCTTTGAGATACTGGGGCAAACAGGGTCCTCCCTGCATGGCTCTTCCCAGGGAGTTTCTGTGGAAGGGAGTGCCGCAAAGCTTGGTTTCACTGTCTTTATTCTAGATTAAAACATAGTCATGAAGAAAAGGTGGGGATTTGCATGTATAAAACAAAGGCTTGTAGCTGGGATGTGGAAACAGAGGGGCTAAGACTCGGAATTGTAATGGGGAGACAAAGCAGGGTAGGGAGGAGACATTGCACATAAAATCATGGTGGTGAAAGAATGGAGGTGAAATGAATGGCTGGGGCAAGAAGGTAGCTGGGATAAGGAGCTGAAAGCAGGATTTATAGCATTTGTTTTGTTCAAAGCACACAAATTAACTGTCATACCTGTGTACTTGATCTTTCTGGACATCAAACCTGAGGGATCTCAAGTTCCACATCCAGTAGTTGACTTCCAGGGAAAAGTTTAAGTGCCCAGTGCCCTTAGGCACTCCTTGGCCAAAGTAGAGGTACAATTTGTTTTTCTAGGGTTGCATACAGCTCTTGGACTTACCAGCCCATGATCTCTTGCAGTTCCCTGATATTTTCCTGAATTTTTGCAGCAAATGAAGCACGGACCCTACATCTGCCTTCTTTGAAGTACATCTGTGCTTTGAGTTTTGTTTGTTTGTTTGTTTTGTTTTCAAAGTGGCTATGGGCTTGCTTTAAAAAAAAACAGGCTATCACTTATTTGAGCTGTACCAAAATGCATCATCAGGAGGCTGAGTTCAGACTGTAAAGGAAACAATAAATTTGACATTTCATGTATGTCTTCACTATGTGAAAATTTCTAGAAAGACCTCATGTAGTAAGCAGCAAACACAAAGAGGACTCCTACCATACCATGCTTATTTCCCCTATATGTTACCCCTCAGTTATGAGCACATTTTCCATGCTGGGTATAAAGTCTTTCTCCTCACTCTCTTTTTATCATATTTATCTGGATGTACCTTGTAGAAAACAATATTTTAACTGCAAAATCTGTACTTCTTTTTACGTAGTGTTGTTGTTCTGGGATGTGTCGTGGTGAGATATGAAGATGATAAACAGCTGCTGCCAGATTACACAGCAGCACTTTGTGGACTGGGGCACCGGGAATAGTATGCCACTGTCCTGTGTTTTAGTCACAAATCTGCAAGACTTTTTGCACAGTTTTGGGATTATGGCCTCCATTTCTGCCCTATTCCCTGTTTGTGCAATGGAAATAAGATCATTTTCCTCACAGATACATGATATAACCACACTCAGGAACATTTACTTTATGTCAAGTTCAAGGTATATATAGAAAAAGTGATCACTGGAGTTCTCTGGTGTTTCATGAACAGGATGAAATCTTACTCTGTAATGAACTCTTGTTCTGTGGAGCAAATAAAATTCATGCGTCCTGAGTTGTCTCGTGTTAACGGAACAACTACATGCATCTATACCTACTTAAGTTGATGAAAGAATCAAACAGTTTGCTATGGACCTAACAATCCCTTTTTTTGAAGTAGCAGTTAGTTTTTTACCCATCCATCCAGTTTTCTTCCAGAAGATCTCTGTTCCCGTTAGCCACCAGATGTCTCTACTGCAACGTGTGCTGGCCCCACCAGTTGCATCTCAGAGATTTTCTCCCTTTGCTGCGATGAAGTTAAAGCTAAATTATCATTGCTCTGTAGGTACAATGTGCTCACTCCTTATCAGGCGTTAGGGGAAAAGTGAGACTGTGGCACTGTTTGATAAGAAGACGTGAGGTGGAGGTTCATCAACATGCTGATGACTCACCATGGTGCTCAGTAAATCCTGAACGCAAAGCATGAACTCTTAATAATCCTAAATCTGTTCTCATGGATGGTGACAGGAAGTATAGAAGACTGAAAGCTTGGTGTAGATCCTTTTTCTTAATAGGAAAAAAGTTTTAATCTGCAAGATTGAAGAGGAGAAAAACAAAAAGTAGAAACTAGAGAAGGACTTGAATTATATGTATTAAATACTGAGAGGTGGCCAGGGTGGATGATGTACAAGATGACAAGCAGCGTGGCTGGCCTTAGCAGCTTGCTTTTGAACTGACCCATAAGGGTGTGTATGATTTAAATATGAAGCAGGTGACAGAGAGGAGTAGTCATCAATATTGGATGCCCTGAAGCAGATTTTGATGTAGCTGGAAGAGAAAATCGTAGATCTTAGTTACATTATCAAATCCATGGGCTGGGGTACGAGTACATCATGTACTGCCTTCTGCCTCTCAGGTTAGGGAGACTGGCATCCCAGGTGATGTGTAGCTAAGGGCCTGGGGGAAGGAAATGCTGCGGGAGCAGTTGCAGGGATGGTTGGGTAGCAGGGATGAACTGACACAGGGATCTCCCTGATGTGAAGTCAAAACAATTAGAAGAAGTGCAGGAGATACTTTGTAGGACTCTATTTCTGTTTTTCTTTCTCATGGTAACTGGCTGGGATCAGTGTACCTAAAACCTACATAAATTGCTTTAAACATTGAAGTCCTGCAGATCCCAGTGGGCAGTTCAGATTGCTTATGCTTCAGATCAACTTAACCTCTTAGGGAACCCCACTCTGGGAAGTCCTTTAGGCTCCTAATTTTAGTTTCCCAGGGATACATGAAGTATTTTGTTCTGAGACAAACAGCCACCTCCCATGTTCAGCTCCACTGAGATGCACTTTCAGACAGTTAGGGTGAAGCTACTCCTTTCCTTTGGTGTAGAGAGCACCCACATCCCGATAGGTAAGCCTTCTCCTGCAGTAGAGAGGTACAGGACCATTCCCAGAGGACCTAGTTGTCGTGGGAAAAAAAGTCTCAAATTTGGAAGAGTTTTTACTTTATTTAATTTATTACCAGTTAGCACCAACTTCTAATCACCAATTTGGGTATCAAAAAAGAACATAAACACTCAAACACTTAAGTAAACACATTTTCTCCCCCATCTGCAGACTCAACTTCCCTTAGGTGCCCAGTGGGTTTACGCTTAGGCCATCCCAGTGCGTTTGGTAAGGTGACAATGCAGCAGGCTCTTACCGAGTGTGTAACAGTTTCTTTCTGCTGCTCTTTACTTCTTAATGATTTTCCTCTGCTCTAGCCTGGGTTGCTGATGGGCTGCAGTCTCTCAGGGGCGTCCCTGCCCCAGTGTAGGTTGCCCATGACCACTGTCCATCAGGACTGTGCCTTTTTGGCATGGAGCATCTCCTTCTGAGAGCAGATCTCCAGCCACACATCTCCTCAGCTGTCTCTCCCTTCGCCTGTTTCTTTACCTCTATCTCCTACATTTGCAGCTGCCTTGCTTTCCTAAATCAGCCTGAGCAGGGACTACACACGCTCCCCTGACCAGCTGGTGCTTTGGCATGCAACAGCTCATAAGTTTACAGTGGTTTCAGAGCTGGCTGGAGCAGCTGCGAGTGGCCCAGCACAGGCCATAGCCTCCTGCCATGCCAGGCACCTGCAGCCCCAGCTGCTCAAACCTGGCTCTGTTGTGCCTCCTGGTTCTGAGGCAAGATTGCTTTCCACTTCCTATGCTGCAGAAAGGATGGGGAACTCAAGAATTTGACTTCTGGAAGTTCATGTTATACATGAAATGATTAAATGCAGAAGGAACTACTAATTTCGGTGGACTGGATCTCACCAGGGAGGTCTTCAGTTTTACGTCTCTGCGCTGACATCAGAAGGAGCTTCGGCATGGATCTCACCAGGGAGGTCTTCAGTTTTATGTCTCTGCGCTGACATCGGAAGGAGCTTCGGCGCTCACAAGGGAATGGTCCTTCTGCTCTGCCTTGGTGCGTAAGATGTGCCTTGCTTAATACAGTCTGGTGCACTGGTCCCAGTTCAGACCCTGGACTGGTTTACTATTCTTGTCTGTGGTTTCACAGAAGGATGCTGTCACAAATCATGCCTTTTCCCCCAGCTCATTGCAATCAACAGCTCCAGAGGTTCTCCTCATTTCCCTGCATTTACTTATCTGTTGTGCCTACCTAGTGTCAGACATTCCCTCTGTCGGTTTGGGCTGGTAGAGCTGAGCCACTGATCTGACCCACCAAATGTCCGCTGCTTCAACTCCAGCCGTTCCTGACAGGCATCAGGGTGCTGAGCAGTGGTTCAGGATTCACATTCTAAAAATGCGTCTTCGTGTCAGTCATAAAAATTTTGCTCCAAGCAAAAGGCAAGTCCACAGAGAAGAGCTGGACTACCTGTTGTGGATTAATCCCTGACTAAACCTTTGCACGTGGGTTTTTCCATCATTTCCTGAGGAACTATATCTTACTGTTGCAGACATGGAGATGTTACTCTCTAGGGCAAGGAATTTCTGAGTGGAGGTGGTAGCTGGCACAAGCTGGAGGGAACAAATCTGGCAGGAAAGACACCTCTCCTCACTGCACTGTCCTGCAAACAGTCTAATTCCTGTTTGTTTATGAGATTATTCATATTTACATAGATTTCTGTCTGTATATATATGTATCTAATTACTTATGGGTATAGTAAATATATTCATTACTTATATAAAAATATTTTTTAT